>NW_026294436.1:31963682-32242626 GCF_007827085.1 Peromyscus californicus insignis | reverse complement strand
TTTTCAAAACTAAGTACAAATTCTATTTCAATATTATTACTATATTTTCAAAAACAATCTATATTATTAATAAAAAAAACTACTGTTTTGTGGGAAATCAAAGTGTTTTAATTTTTTACAATTAATAAAATTTTATGTTCATTTTGTCCTTTATTGAATTTTGGCTATGAAAACATCTTGATAAAATTTCATGATAAAAATTACCGTTTTAAAAATTACAATTAAAATTGAAGAGCATTTTTAATATCACAATTTCCATTGATGACTGTGGCAATGCACAACTCTGAAAAAAAATCTATTGTATTCTAAAAGACTGGAAATTTTTCTGGAGTTCACAGTCAAAGTTCACAACACACCTTGAAATCATTTAAGACTTAAAACTGCTGCTAGTCTACAGTGTACTCAAATGGTTTTAAAACTGCTGCTAGTCTACTGTGTACTCAAATGGTTTGTATAGGCTCCTTTCAAAGAACAATATAAAAACCAAACTTACTCTCCTTGGATTTAACATGTGATCAAATTTCACAATCTACATTAATGTACACAGCTGCAGTCTTAGGTTCAGTACCCTTCCACGCCCCTGACCCAGAGTAATACTTGAGTATCATTTGCTAAAATCAGCAAATACAGAAGTTAACAGAAAGTTCCCAAAGTCTAACATAAAAGAGTTGTAGATAGTTTATAGATATTGATCGATAAACTATGATGTTTAGTTTGTGCTTTCGTTGAGATCCTTTGGAGACAGTGACTTAAACCCTTGTAAAACTCTATTAAAGATTTCTGTGTACCATTCCTTCCCTTTTATGCAACTCATTAAGTAGAAAGAATACCCTTTTTTTGGAGGACAGATACCACTCATGCACAGACATCACAGACACACAGCTAGTATAAGAAACAAGACAAATACACACAATTTATACAACAGACAGATAGATATACAGATAGATAGACATACAGATGGAAGACACGGGGAGCATGAAGTAGAGCATTCAATTTTGTACTTGTTCTTGGTTAAATGACTCCAACAGGAAGTGTTTTTCTTCCTTTCTTTAATGTAAAACCGACACATTATTGATAACACAGAGCCAATCACTAATACGCAATAATCTGTGCAAATGATATTTACATATCTTCTGTCACTAATTTAACTTTGAAGACAATGGTCATCTAATAAAATAGACTTGATATCAATTGAAATTTTTATCATTTATAGAATCATGCTTCATAGTAAGTTTGTATTTTCATAAAACAAATTATGGATCTTGACATTTTTTCCAAGACTTTTTATGAGTCATGAAGGATCAGGGATGATCACTGTTACATTGGTCTGATCATCCTGTCTATGTAGTGTTTTCTCTAATGAGCATTGTGATGGGCAGGTCACTCCCAGGCACCCCCTCCCCAACGTTCTATCCAAGTTACCTCGGCATAATTACATCTCTCACAATAGGACTTAATCTGCCTTATGTTTACTTCAATTATTTCTGTGCAAATATCTTTTGATATGTGCGTGTTTTTTTTTTATGATGTTAACAGCTATTGCATGAAAAATAGAGTTAATACTAATCATTGCTTTTCTGGGGGAATATTGATTTGGGTGGGGAAAAATACTACTATCAACTCTTAAGTAAACTACATCCAAAAAGATACAGACATCTACTAGGAATAGTATTTCAAATCCTCTTCAGGTACACACAACCTCTTACGGTTTCAGTACCGCCCTCTCCTCCTGAGAAATTCTACATTGTCTATGCATGTTGCCACGCACCAATAAAATTATTATGTAGTAACAGAGCTATGTGAATAAAGTGTAATTATTGAAAATGTCTGGAAGAGCAGGCTAAAGACTGTAAGAGCCTGAGCGGATGGAGAACACCAGTAGAACAAGGGCCTCTGAATCAACTAAGTGAAATGCATATGAGCTCACCGAGACTAAAGCAGCAAGCATAATGTCTACAATGGTCTACACCAGGTCCTCTGCATATATATTATAGTGGATCCAGAGAGGAGAGGAGGTGGGCAGGAATAGAGGGAGGGGGAAATTGTATTCAGATTATAGTGTATGAGGGGAAATTATAGTCAAGCTATATTGTTTGAGAAAAAGGATCTGTTTTCAATAAAAGGAAAAACGGAAAATAGAAGAAAAGATAAGCCGTTTATGTGAATATTGTCAAACTTCAATGTAGAACATCAGACATGGTCATCATGAATTTAGATACTCTGTATCCTAGAGACTCAAGTTTCAAAAGATTAAAAGTAACATTAAAATGGCTTGGTTTTAGACAGCATACAAGATTTTGTGCTATATGTATGTAATTTGGGTAGTTTCCTAGAGAAAAATAATATGAAGATATCACCATTCTATAAAATATATTTTAAATAACTGTCCTACTAGTCTTCTAGCCTATAAATTTAACAATTCATTTAACATTTCAGTTGAAAAAAGTTTTAATTTTACTTGTCAAAAATATAAATCTCATAAATCTTGGCTATAATACTTTACTTTTAATTATTCATTTCTACTCTTCACTTTGACTTATTTTTATTCCCTGGTGACATTGGCTTAGCTTTACAGCACCTGTGGGGATTGTTCATAACAAGTTTCTCTTAGCACAGTGGGAAATAATCCCTTGAACCTTTGGTAAGTGATTTCAGTCGATTGGGTAGCCACTCAGCTTTTTGCCCATAATGTTACAAAATTCCTTTTTAAATGTTTTTCATCATGTCTAACTTCAGGATTGATATCTAAAGGCTAGTTCACTAAAATGGTTTAGTGTACTTTTAAAATTGGTTTACTTAAATTAAAATGAAAAGAGTACTTTTATCATGAATCACATTAAATTTGCAGGCAAATGGATGGAACTAGGAAAAAAATCATTCTCAGTAAGGTAGGTAATGCAGACCCAGAAAGATAAATAAGGTATTTATTTGCTTCTATGTGGATATTAGCTGTTAAGTAAATGACAGTCATGCTACAAAGTAGACCCAGAGGACTTAGGTATAGAGGGAGGGACTAGTAGGGACACAGGGATCTCATTGGGAGGGGGAAACAGAGTAGATTTTAAGAATGTAGTGGGGGCAGGGGCACAGGAGCAGGAGGATCAGATGGAGGGGGTGGGTTTAAGAGAGGGAATCTGAGAAAAGGCAGGTCAAGTTGAGGGCATTTGAAGGATGATACGGAAAACAAGTTCAGGGAAACTTCCTTAATTACATGAAGTTGAGCCTAATGAAGTCTCCAAATAATGTGGGAGACAGAGTCCCGAATGTCCATCTCTTGTCACCAAAGAAAATTTTCAGTACTAGAACTGGATTCAATCCAATTAGGTGCTGGCCAAAAGGGTCCCGTGAAAATCCTCAAACAACAACCTCGGTTGTTGCCAAGACAGTAAGTTGCTCTCCACAACTTGACAACAAGTCCACATTACTGAAGACAACACCTGCAGAACTCTTTGAACATGGAGAGGTCAAGCTGGTGCTCCCATAGAACCTTCACCCCTATGTTCAAGAATGCTGTCCTGATTGCTAAAAATGCTTGTTCAATGGTGGCACAAAACTTGTAGAAGTAACCAATGAGTTTGTGATTTGACTTAAGGCCAACTCCCATGAACTGGAACCCATACCTGACACTGCTTGGGTTATGAAGAACCTGAGACTAAAGGCCCAGACATATAAGGGTGTGGTGATATATTGGTTACCCTAAAGAAATTTGCCTGAAGACCACAGAGACAAAGGAACAAGCCACCTTTCTTACCTCTTGGACTCCACAGCCTGAAGAGCTTTCCTCAGCCGAAAGTTATTGTACTTATTTATATACTTTTTCTTATATTAGTTATAACCTTCTTTTATTATTTTTGATAAAAAGGGGAAACGTGGTGATATATTGTGTAGCTAATAAACTTTGGTTGAAGATCAGAGAACAGAACAAGCCACTAGATTAAACATAGAGGCCAGACAGTTGTGGCGCACACCTTTAATCCCAGCACTTGGGAGTCACACTCGTTTAGTCCCAGCACTAGGAAGGTTGAGACAGGAAATGACATGGCTTGGTGGAGAAAGGTACATAAGGTGTGAGGAGATAGGAACTAAGGTTTTTTTCTGAGGAGAGCTTTTCAGATTGAGGAGTCTGATGATATTCTGCTATCTTATCAAAGATCAGTGCCTGGTGCAGCCAAATTAGAGAAGCTTCCTCCTGGAGCAGAGGGGAACAAATACAGAGATCCATAGGCAGTCATTATATATATATACACACACACACAGAGAGAGAGAGAGAGAGAGAGAGAGAGAGGAGAGAGAGAGAGAGAGAGAGAAAGAGGGAGAGAGAGAGAGAGAGAGAGAGAGAGAGAGAGAGAGAGAGAGAGAGAGAAAGAGGGAGAGAGAGAGAGAGAGAGAGAGAGAGAGAGAGAGAGAGAGAGAGAGAGAGAGAGAGAAAGAGGGAGAGAGAGAGAGAGAGAGAGAGAGAGAGAGAGAGAGAGAGAGAGAGAGAGAGAGAGAGAATGACTTTGGAACACACACCTCCAGATTGGATGTTTCAAACAAATCCCTCCCTTTAGAGCTCAAGAACCCCATAGAAGAGGAGGAAGAAAAGGTGTAAGAATCACAGGGAGTGGGGGGCCATCAGGAGAAATAGACCCTTTAAATCCCTGGAGCAGGGCTCATCAGGTCACACAGACTGAAGCAGGAAGCACAGGGCCTACATAGCTCTGTGACCAGTCCTCTGCATATGTACTACAGGTTTCAGTTTGGTGTTTTTATGAAACTACTGAGTATGTGAATGGACATTCCTCTGATCTTGTTCCTTTTCTTGAGCTCTTTTCCTCTTGTTGGTTTGCCTTGTCTAACTTCGATGTGATTGTTATTTGTATCTTAGTACTTTTTTACTTTGCTATGTTTTGTTTTTATTTCTTAGAAGCTTCCTTTTCTAATCAGAGACAGAATGAGGTTAGGCCTGAGTGGAAGGGGTGGTGGAAAGAAAGTGAGGGGAATATGGGGAGATGAAACTGTAATCAGTATGCATTGTATGAAAACAGAATCTATTTTCAATAAAAGGGAAAAATAAAGTAAAAAGAGTACCTTTCTTAGTAAGTACATGGTGAAGTACTAAATTTTTTGAGAGAAAAATATGGCCAGTCTTCAATATGATCTATTTATTCATACTGCTTTTATGTTATATAAAGGATATGTATGTATATATATATATGTGTGTGTGTGTGTGTGTGTATGTTACTGATGATTTGAACTTTTATTTTTATGTATAATAGTAGTCAACACAAAAATATTAGAAATTACACTTTTAGAGATATTTGAGGCCACCTAATATAAACTGACAAGTGCTTTTTCATTTCATAAATTTCAAAAACTTTTTAATGATGTATAATTGGGACTGAAGACATAGAACTAATTAAGAATAGATTTAAAATATTTTTTACGGTAGGAAACCAAAAGAGAGCCCCAAAGTCACCTTAGGTGTTGGTAATTATAACATGATTTGACTCTACCCTAACTCTCTGTTGGTAACTTCTGCTACTCAAGAGTTTGTATTTCCAATGGTCATTCACAAAATTCTTAATTTGCCCCTTGGTTTTATGTTAACATTTCCCAAACCTTTATCTTTAGATCTTTCCAAGGCCATTGCCGTATGATGGGTTTCTTTTTGTTTGTTTGTTTGTTTGTTTTTGTTTGTTTTTTCAAGACATGGTTTCTCTGTGTAGCTTTGCGCCTTTCCTGGAACTCACTTGGTAGACCAGGCTGGCCTCGAACTCCCAGAGATCCGCCTGCCTCTGCCTCCCGAGTGCTGGGATTAAAGGCGTGCGCCACCACCGCCCTGCTGGGTTTCTTATTATCATGCTTGCCAAGCACAGGGCAAATGCTGTTTCTTCCCTAAGTCCCTAGCAATTAATCAAGTTGTGTTTTTATAGATAACAGCACTAAATCCATAAAATATATTTTATTGTCATAGTAAATGGAAGAATACCGAATGGTACCCTTCAAATGCCAGAAACCATGATTGCTTTAGGCATACTAATCTTGTTATAGAGTTATTTCAAGCTTTTATTGGTGTTATAATATAATGCTATTTCTCTATAGTTATGCACATAGGATTTTAGAACTTTGCAGTTTGTCTGGAAAAGGACAAGGGTTTTCTTTAACACACATTTAAGAGGAATCATGAAGAAAAGAGCTATGATGGTAAACAGTGATGGTTAAATTGGCAGTATTGAGAGATGTCTAAGGGATGAAGTAAGCCATTCTTCCAGATATAACTCCAAGAATGTCCCCAATGTGGGACAGCAATATGGTTGGGAGAGAAGGTGTGCTATGAATGTGGGGAGTACTGCATAATGGTTTCTAGATGAAATTAAGCAGACAGAGAAAACACCATCTAGAGTGTATAGGATCCATCCTACTGGAACAATTGTATCTGTAAACGGTGACATCACTCAAGGACACTAGACTCCAGCCTTTTCAGTCTTTCAGTGAGAATGCACAACACATATATTCTTATCTCTAACTTTGAAAAATTGGCTATTGCTGCAATGTGTCTATTGTCATCACATCCTCAAAGACCACATGCTACCAAAAAACCCTATCCCTGGCACATGCTGACCCATTTGTTTAATTCTCTTTAAAATTTCCCTATAACTTCCAGATCTACAACCATGAGCATGCCGTAGATTGCTGGTCTTCTTTTTTTCTGAGGCATCTAACTTCATGAACCAAGTATCCACATGTCTTGTGCCTTCCCAGCTTGACATAGATGTGTTTAAACTCTATGCTTTCCAACACTGTAAGTTATTCCAATGGATCACTCTTGTGCTTATATAGATAGGTAGGCAGGTAGATAGACAGCTAGATAACCCGATAATAGATAAATAATCCTGTTATTCACACACACACACACACACACACACACACACACACACACACACACACACACACACACAAATCTTAACAAAAAAGGTGAAGTTGTAAACTGATGGGATAAGATACTTTTTTTTTCTAATATTTAAATAATACTAAATCTAGGGCTAAACAAACATATTCTAAAAGAATGCTACAGTTATCAAGATCTGTGTTGAAAAGTGGAAAATAAAGGAACATTATAGGTCTGTGTGCATGTGTTGTGCTGCTGTTGTTTGATGGTAGTGAAGTTTCTTTTGCTTTTTGTTTTTCTTTTCTTACCAGGGCATCATGCTGTATGGGCCAGGAAGCCTGAGAAACCATTCTCCTCACTCATTCAGAAGAATGCTCTTTAAAGTCTAACTACCTATATCCTTTCTATTTACTTTCATTTTAATTTGTTTGAAAGATTTTTGAGATCCTTGTCTTCTGCAGCTGTCCTGAGAATATCAAAAGCTGTTCTTTGTTCAGTTGTATAAATCTTCCCATGTTGAAAGTTAATGAAGTCGAAGAATGTAAATATCACATACTATCTCTGGTAGTAGCCCACCTGGAAATATTCCATTCAGTGCTAAAGTCTGCACTTTTGTTTAGGTTAATTTTATAAAGAAATATGATTTAAGAATATATCCTGTTGAACTTAATTTATTTTCATTTTGACTTTTGTATGAAACCATTATCTGATGAGATTATAATTTTATGAGTAGAAAATTAAATGCAATTAATGTAAGATCTCCACAGAATTATCTAAGAAATATTAATCATTCTCTTTAATATCCACATAAATACATGTCAAGTACATGTTTGTATTAATTTGAAAGAAACATCAATTTTTTTTATTTCTCACAATATATCCATGGACATGCTATAGACCTTAATAATAAAGATTTTCCCTGAAATATCAATTAGTTGAAAAAACAGTGAATTTACATTGTTAATTACTACTAATAGAATCATTTTGAAATTTTTAATAGAAATATGACTATAGAAATTATAAATTCTGTTTTTGAGAGCAAGTGTTTTGTACCTCAAACAGTCATTTCTCATTTTTCTGGAAAGTTTAATAACTAAATTTTCTTAGTTTGATATTGGCCTATGAAGATAACTCATCAGCTTTGTATCCATATTTGATTAAAAATATGCTACATTGTATTTTACAAAAAATAATGAAATTGCATCTATTGTCATATGAAATAAAAATATTAAATAGTCATTTTAGTGGAAACACCGGGTTTAAAGGACATTTATTACATTTCTTGAATTTCTTCTAATAATTTTAATGAAAGAATACCATCACTAATTATATTTATGATATGTAATTGGCATTATTCTGTTTTCTCTTAAAAATCTTAATTAGTAATGTCAATGAAGAAAATGGGTTCAAAGCCATAAGTAACACTCTTCAGTTAAGAACTGAGATAGTTTACACTAGCATTAAAAAAAGAATTTCACAGCCCAGTGGCTAGAGATTGGTCACTGCTGAGTTGTGTCACTGCATGACAGCTTATTTAACTAGAGCAGTGAAGACATGCCACTCAGGAGTGACTGGGACCATCAGGGCTGGTGGAGATGGTGTGTAGCTCTGCCCTGCTCTATCAGTTCAGTACTTTTAGTCTTGAAAAGGAGGCAGTTTTCATCATATGTTTGTTGCCATGTCATCTCCTCAAATTCCACATAAAGTCAGAAAATCTTATTATTTGCAAACCCTGGCCCATTTCTGTAATTCCCCTCATTGACAGTTTTCCCATAATATGAGCTATTGGAAATTCTGAGGATGTGATTTCTTCTGAGAAGCCTGAACTCCTCCTCTAGTGGGTACTTTTAATTTTTACACTGTAGGATGGGCTTTCTTTTCTTCTCTTTCTCTCTACTTCTTTCTCCCTTGTCTCCTCCCAGTTTTTAACTTTGTCCCATTATTGAGTTCTTTGTCTGGTACTGAAAGAAACTTAGAAAACCTGGAAAGAACTCTAAGGTTTTCTATCTCTATGACTTCCCTAACCCCTTTTCATGAGCAATAACACATAGAGAGCCAAGTAGCAGATGATAATGAATGAGTGAGCTTTTCTTTCCTATATCTATTGATTCTGAAGTAGAAAAAAACAAAAACAAAAACAAAATCCCTACAAATTTGCCTGGGTAGAAATATAAACACAATTATGGAATGTACCACATGGAAATTGTGAAGAAGCAGGCTGTTTTAGGGAGTAGGGTGGTCATTGTTTCTATCACAAGAAAATATCCTTGCAATGATATGAATAAAAAGAAAATTAAATATGTCCCATCAACCCAGTCACAATTTCAGATTCAACTCTCTTTGGTTGATTTGATTTTCTTAATACTAATAACTATAGATTTATTCTCTAAACTCAAGCTTTTACTACCAGGCTGAAATTTCTTGTCTGTGGAACAGAGTGATATCTAGGATTCGTCATTCAGATGAAGTTACCTGTAGCCACATTGAGAATCATTAGGCAGGAAACTAGGAAAGTCTAATTCAGTAAAGATCCCTTTCTTGTCCTTTTTGTGTTTCTTATGTTTTTAACCTATCTTTTCCCCACAGGTGAAGGGGTAATTTATTTACAAAGATTCCTGGTTGTTTCTATACTCTGTTCCTGCTATGTGGGCAGTGTCCATATACATATATTCCTCTCTAATAATTAAAAAGAATAGTCAAGACATAAACAGACAACATTTCTCTCATCTCTATGGGACAGTGACCATTTCTTATCTTTATTATAAAAACAAAATAAAACAAAAACATGCAATGAATTTAAGATCTCATTTTTCTTTCCTTCCCCTAACCTGATCACCATATGTAGCAGCATAATGCACATGACAACATTCCTCTTCTTCATGGCCACTGCACTTTTGGTGGTATAATCATGGGACTTCTCTACAGTCCATGCTCTAATCCCTATGCCCCTTCTATTCCTTTACTTCACAGCTGGCCTCCAAAGCAACAAATTATCAACTTCAATGTTAAGGTTTACTACTTTAGTGTTACTACCCATAGAGAAATATCTTTCCAGTTCTGAAGTTCTGCAAGATGGAAAGTATCTTGACATCATTTTGGCACTTTCATTATACTTTGGAGATTTACCACTGGTCCAAATCAAAATAATCAAATGAGAAAATAAATAATTTGTTTAAATACTGAATTTATCATAATTTAGCCAGTGCTATATCATCATTTGATGCCAGTTGGTGACCCATCATGGGATGAGGGTGCCCAATCCAGAGATAAGGTCATGGACACTCCATCCTTGTAGACTACTGTAAACTTTATGTTCTTTCTTCTTTCTAATTTTTGAGTTCTGGGACACAGTAAAATTACCATCATAAGCATCTTTAATACCTAATGACTCTTCTCTAAGTAATAAGAGCAAAAATTGACCACTTTCAAAACAGAAGATGTTTTTATAGTGACCAAACAAATAAAGTTATAAATCAGCCTACTTTTCAAACACATTGGCTGAAACATGACTTTAGGTATTTTAGAACAAATTGTGGTAATCTGTATAGGTCTCAGATACTATTTGATGACAATATTAGTATTGGTGTTTATAGAAATCTGTATCTTTGCTACATTGCACAATTTTTCACACTATAGTGTCAAGGATATTAGATCAGGCACAGAGGTGGGCAATGGGTTAATATTAAGTGACCTAATACAGACTAAGATAACTTGGCTTAGGACCTGCAGCATTCTAACCTCTACATAATTATCAAAGTTTTAATCAGTGAATCATCTTTTTTTAGAGATATGGTTTCTTAAAATCTTAGTTCACAAAAAATGAGTTAGATTAAGTTGATCATCTTCTCAAGTTTTAATTGAAATCTAGTATACTAAAGGTAGCCCTTCACATCCCTTAATTCTAAAACTTCAGATTCATATCGCAGTGAATTAAAAATATTTGAAGAATTGCATCTGTATTGAATATTGTGGATGGGAATCATGGAGTCGGCCTGGCTTACCTACCTTGAGAGACATGTGTCTTAGATTTTTCAGGTTAGAGTCCATGGATCCTAGGACACTGTGTGCCTTTCAGCTCATGATGGTTTGTGTTTTACTGTATGTCCACAGTAGTCAAGGATGCATATAGACTTGACAGGACAACCGGTCTTAGACATTAATCTTGCTTACCCTGTATGACTTGCAAACTCAACTGTATTCTGGAAATTACAAATGTACTGATCCTGGCCATTGCTGATATATTCTGTTTCTTTCTAATGAAGGTATAAAAAGTCTGATTGCTTTCGATAAAATTGTCACAGCCTCAGTTTTGCTGTGGCTGCTCCAATCCAACCTGATTTAATTCCTTTAAGCCATATCAAGTGACTTTGGCCTGGTAAGTAAGTGCAGACACTTACAGTTCTCTGTTATGAGTCTATAAATATACTAGCTGCCTTTATAGTATTCATGTTATGTTTGATGTTATAAGTAATCTGGAGAGGAGATGATTTAAAGCATGTGGATGTGCTTAGAGTATATGCAAACATTGTGCCATTTAGCAGAAAGGATGTGGTACATCCTGAGCCTCCACAGGCTCTTGTGTAGAGGGTAAATCCTAGATTTTAATTCTGATAGACAATTGTAGGGGATTTTATTTTTCTTTTATTTACTGAGTTAGGGCTATTTCCTAAAAATCACATGTGATCACACACCTATAAAATTAACTCAATGGTAGTTTTGAATTCTAACAAAAACAGATGGAGTGGCAAATCAAACCAACAACCAACGGAGAATTTTTGAAGGAAAATCTTTGTGACTGGAACAAATATATAGTTCTATGAAAATGAAGTAATTAGTTTTAAAGCATTTATGTGAGCGAGTGGTAAAGTCCCTGATGAACTTATGAGGGAGTTGTTCAACATGATTAAGGCCACTGAACTGGCTAACCTTCTACTAGAGGTTTTGATCATAGTCCATTAAAACTGATAGATGGAGCATTTTATCCTTTGATGATTATGTCTAAAACACAGGCTACAAAATTAGCAGTTAGAGAAGACATGTTAACTTGTAGGGCTCCTGTGAAACCATCCAAAGTCAGTGAGAACAAGTATATCTCCAAAGAGAAGAACATAACTTAAAATGAGCGTCCTAAAATAAATGCGCTAAAAGAAAGTCACAGGCATAGCGACTGCAAGAATACTCACAGAATCTAACCGTTTACAGAAAACACAAGCTGCTCTAGGAAGTACTAGGTATACGCTACAGTGCAGTTGTCTTTATCTCTACACCTGCCATTATTTTTGAAATAATTTTAGATTTACCACTCTTTTTAAGCCAGAATAAACAAACAGAATTTCCCGAGCTTCTTCATAACTTCACCTCTTGCAGTTAACCCCAAGGCAATTATATGTGGTGTTTGCTTTGTTGCTTTGTTCTAGGACTCCACTTGTGATGTTCCTCAGACTCCCAATGTAGTGGCTGACTTTCTTTGCTGTTGATTTGGTAATTTTGAAAACAACATATTCACTTTAAATGAACTCTGTTTAATTTCAGATCTCATACAATTCGCTTCAGGTCTGCAGTTTCAGAGGCATGCCACTGGCATTACGTTATTTCCAGTTCATCATATCAGGATGTTTGAAACATCAATATGTCTTATTAGTGCTGTTGCTACATTGATCACTTTATTAAGGTGTTGTCTCTAAGGCTTCCTTGTGGTAATTACTTTATATAAATTAGTGTCTTCTGAGGACTATGTGGAGATTATGCAAATGGCCCTCATGTGATCATTTTCTGCTCACTAATTTTAATTATTGATCTCACCTGCACTTGTTATTGCTTTGATGCTCCTTACTTCTGATTTTCTATTTTTGTCATTCCTACCATATTCATAAATTAAAACTCTATGACAAGGAACTATAATTTTGACAAGGAACTATAATTTCTATAAGAAAATATGTTTCTTTCTTCTCTTAGTTTCATATGTCTTACTCTGTTCATTTATTTGTATAAGGTGGGTGGTTGCATATTATAGCATATATACGATCATTGATACTTTATATTCTATGTAATAGAATCTAAGTACTCACTTTTAAGTGGACCTTAGATGTTAAGTGAATGATAATCATGCTATAATCCAGAGACCCAGAGAGCCTAAGAAAGAAGAAGGGCTCAAGTGGGGACACATGGATCTCCCTGGGAAATGGAAATAGAATAGATTTTAAAGGTGGACTGGTAGTGGGTGCAGATGTGAACAGTAGGGATAATGTGGGAGTGGGGGCTTGGAAGGAGAGAGAATGAGGAGAGAGGAATGGAATTGGGGGAATTTGAGGATGATGTAGAAACCTAGTGTAGTGGAAACTCCCTGGAATCTGAGAGTGATTCTAGCAAGTATTCCTAGTAATGAGGGATAAGGAACCCTGAACTGGCCATCATCTGTAACCAGCAAGGCTAGGCTAGTGGTAGGACTGGAACATCAACATAGGCACAAAATATTCCACCTACAATTTGTCCTTCCTACAAGATGTGCAGGGGTAATGGTGGTGTATAACTTCTGGGAGTGACCAACCAATGACTGTTGTAATTTGAGGTCTAGGCTGTAAGAGGAAGCCCATGTTGGACATTGTCTGGATGACCAGAACCAGAGGCTAGATAGCTTGGAGACCCAGAAAAGAACAGGACTGGAAAAAAGAAGTTAAAGAAGCGATTCCTAATGATATTCAGATATACTCATAGATATCAGTGCCTAGCCCAATCATCATCAGAGAGATTTCTTCCATCAACTTATAGGAGTAGATATAGGGACCCATAACCAAACATTTGGCAGAAACCCAAGGAAGAGAGGGAGGAAGGATTGCAGGAGCCAGGGGGTCCAGGACACCAGAACATGGTTCACAGAATCAACTAAGCAGGGATCATAGGGGCTCATAGAGAATGAAACAACAATCATGGAGCCTACATGGGTCTGAGCTAGGCCCTCAGCACATAGCTTATGGCTGTGTACTTTGGTGTTTTTGTGGGACTTCTAACAGTTGGAGTGAGAGGCGTGTCTGACATTTTTGCCTGCTCTTGCGATCTTCTCCTCCTAGTAGTTTGCGTCATCCAGCCTTGATATGAAGGTTTGTGCCTAGTATTATTGTAACTTGTTATGCCATGTCTAGTAGATATCCCTGGGAGGCCTGTTCTTTTCTGAAGGGAAATGGTGGAGGAGGCGATCTCAGGGAGAGGAGGTGTGAGAGGGGGGACTGGGTGAGTGGAGGAGGGGCAGTGGTCTGCTGTGATGGGATATACTATATGAAAGTATAATAAAAAGGAATAAGTGTTTCCATTGATATCCTTAGATATGTCCTGTATAAAGAACAGAAGAGTTAGAACTTTATAGTTTTTGACCCAGTTTCTTGTTATATTTCTTGTTATTTTGTAGAGCTACTTAGTAGAAAATACATCAGGCTATGACCAAACTTTCAGCCCAAACTAGCACCCCAAATGTAGGAAATAAACAGTTTAGTAGGTTGCCTGTTTGGTTTTGATTATGCACATAAAACTATCCCCTTGTAATAATGCGCATGGCAGCTTACATCCTTTGCCTGTATATATTATGCTCACATATTTCTCTCCCATCAATGTACCTAAAAACTTCAGAATCTGCTTGGATCTCAAAACAGCATAAGGCTGCACACCCAAGCCCTCTGAGCAATAGTATATAGGTTTCTCAACCCCAAGTGACAACCAATTTTGAACACTTTTTTCCCCAGTTTATTCCCAATGTATTCAGCTTCAAAGACTAGAAGGGCCAATCTTCCCTACATGTAGTGTCCTTGAAGTGATTTTACAGGGAGAATGCTCTATTTATCACCTTATGTCTATACACAATTAGATGCACATACAATCAAAGTCACATATACTGTGGAAAGAGACATGGTATGTGCCAAATGATCATATGATTTAATATATAAGAGAACCACCCTCATTTAATAACCAAACTCCTCTTTCTCTTGAATCTTGTTAAAAAAAATCTCCAAACAATAACTGGAGCCCTTTATTGTCTTCACTTATGAGTTCACTACCAGGTCAGCCCTCCGTCTCTAATCTGTGTTTCCCTTTCCCTATGGACATTGTTATTCTACTACTTTTGCAAAACTGTGTGAGCTCTTATTTTTAGCTTTTTAGGAATGCGTTATCTAATCTTTGCCACTGGCAATAAAAAATACCCATTCCCTTGATGAACAGCTTTCGAATTGGATCATTGCCATTTTTCTTTGGATGTGGAGTGCTCAACCACTATCTTAAATTTATCTCCTCTGATTTATATTGAATCCATACTCAGATGGTCCTGTAACATTGTAGCCCAATTGGTCTGGATCCCTGATTGCCATCTAAGGCCTGAAAATAAGCTAGAGTGGAGACCTTAAATGCTGATATACCCCAGTTTGAATGGGCCTCCTAAATGACTCTTGGAAATCAACTCTTGAGGGGGTAATGTTATAAAGATTAGCATCCTTGGAGGTTATTGAGGAGGGATCTGTTACTTGTGATTGGCTTTGGGTTCTACCTTCTATTTTTTTTTTAAATACTAGATAGTGAAACATTGCACTTGGACAATCTTAAAATTTAAAATACTATGCCCATGCTTTTAAAAAGTGAAGATAACAGGGCATAATTGAGGCCTAAGAGGAAAAATTATTTTTATTAATATATTTGTTTGTTTATTCAAGAAAAAGAAAATGAAGGTTGTAGACGAATTTCTAAATGGTCTTACTAAATAAAAAACACAGAGCCAAATATAGGGGTGAAGGCCTTAGAGATCAGTGAAATAGGAAAAGCCACCAGCCAACCTTACCTCACTAACTCTACAGTTTCCAAATGGTGTGACTTTCTGTCTACCCAGGTTTTATATGACTTAATTTTCTGTCCTCTCATTGGCTCTCTCACTACCTCTACCAGCTACCTCACTTCCTCTTCCTACACAGCTCTGTCACTTTCTGTCTGTCTGTATAGACATCGTTTCTATGGTTGGTACTGGTATTAAAGGCGTGTGTTGCCACACTTGGCTCTGTTCCCTAGTGTGGCCTTGAACACACAGAGATCCTGCCTGCCAAGTGATAAGATTAAGGAAGTGTGCTACCACTGCCTGACTTCTTTGTTTACTTATAATGACTTTCTTTTTCCTCTGATTCTCCAGGCAAGCTTTATTTATCAAAGCACAGATAAAATACCACCACATTTCAGCACAAATAAAATATAACCGCTGAGTTGGGAGGTGGGGAAGCATTTGGGTGGATTTTGGGAAGGAGAAAGAATATGCACAAGTGTATTGCATGGAATTCTCAAAAAATAAGTAAAAATACTTTTTAAAAAGTAAGTAAGAAACAAAAATTTTCTTTGGCTATATTTTTTTTTGTGTATGTGCATGTTCCCAAATAAATTTATGCATTGACTTCTTTGAGTTCTGTGAAGAGTATCATTGGAATTTTGATGGAAATTACATTGTATTTTTTTTAATTTAAAATAATTGTACTATTTTTTTTCTTTTTTGTTGAAAATGGAGTTTTTCATACAGCATATTCTTTTTTAAAATATTTATTTATTATATATACAGTGCTCTGCCTGCATGTATGCCTACATGCCAGAAGAGGGCACCAGATCTCATTATAGATGGTTGAGAGTCACTGGGAATTGAACTCCGGACCTCTGGAAGAGCAGCCAGTGCTCTTAACCTCTGAGCCATCTCTCCAGCCCCCCATACAACATATTCTGATTGTGGTTTCCCCTCACCCAATTCTTCCTAGACCCTCCCCACTCCCTCTCCCATCAAATTCTCATCATTTCTTTCTTTATCATTAGAAAACAATCAGGGATCTAACAAATAATAACAAAATAAAATAAAACAAAACACAGAGAATAGGACACACAAACAAATAAGCAAAAGAAAAAGGGCCAAAGAAAAGGCACAAGAAACATAGACACAGAGACTCACACTTTCACACACACAGAAATCCCATAAAAAGACAAATCTGGGAAACATAATATATACGTAAAGGACCTTTGTTACAAAAAAAAAAAAAAAAAAAAAAAAAAAAAAGACAAAAACAAATCAGAACCCTGATAGAGCATTATCAGTCACAGAAACTCCAAAAGTGACTTTGAGTTCATTTTGTGTTGGGTATGGGGCCTGCCCTTAAAAGTGGTTTGTGTACCCAGTGAGACTCTGCTGTGGGATGTTCTGTATGTCAAATGTGTTGCTGATTAGTCAATAATTAAAACACTGATTGGCCATTGGCTAGGCAGGAAGTGTAGGCGGGACAAGGAGGAGAATAAAGCTGGGAAGTGGAAGGCTGAGTCAGAGAGACACTGCCAGCCGCCATGATGACAAGCCTCATGTGAAGATGCCGGTAAGCCACGAGCCATGTGGCAAGGTATAGATTAATGGAAATGGATTAATTTAAGCTGTAAGAACAGTTAGCAAGAAGCCTGCCACGGCCATACAGTTTGTAACCAATATAAGTCTCTCTGCAGCTGTTGTTCCTTTCTCATCTTCAGGTGATAATTCTCTTGGACTGTTTAAGTCCTTATCACCTTCTAAGGTTTTAAACAAATTATTCAGTTCATCATTTTTTACCCCAACAATAGTTCTTAGATGAGAAATGTCTCCAAATAATCTTTGAAAGTCATTAAGAGTCTGTAGTCGATCTCTCCTAATTTGCACTTTTTGAGGTCTAATTTTTTGAAGTTCTATTTTATATCCTAAATAATTAATAGAATCTCCTCTTTGTACCTTTTCTAAAGCAATTTGTAATCCCCAGCAAGGCAAAATTTTCTTTACTTTTTCAAACATTCTTTCTAAAGTATCTGCATTTGAATCAGCTAATAAAATGTCATCCATATAATGATAAATTATAGATTTAGGAAATTTTTTACGTACCACTTCTAATGGCTGTTTTACAAAATATTGGCACAAAGTTGGGCTATTCAACATTCCCTGTGGGAGAACCCTCCATTGAAATCTTTTAACCGGTTGAGAATTATTATAAGTAGGCACTGTGAAAGCAAATCTTTCTCTGTCTTTTTCTTGTAAGGGTATTGAAAAGAAACAGTCTTTTAAATCAATAACTATGAGAGGCCAGCCTTTTGGTAACAGAGTAGGTAAAGGAATTCCAGATTGTAAAGAGCCCATTGGCTGAATTACTTTGTTAATTGCTCTAAGGTCTGTTACCATTCTCCATTTACCAGATTTTTTTTTTATAACAAATACAGGAGAATTCCAAGGCCTGGTTGATTCTTCAATATGATGAGCATTTAACTGTTCTTCCACCAGCTCTTGTAAAGCCTGGAGTTTCTCTGTTGTTAAAGGCCATTGCTGAACCCATACAGGCTTGTCTGTTGACCATTTTAAAGGTAGAGCTGTTAATGTTTTTGGAAGATTATCAGTTGTTGTGCCCTGTTCTTGTATGACATGGATGGCTGGTGAGCACTCATTAGAATAATATCTTTTAATATTTCTCTCAGAAACATGTACTAATTTATGATTTGTTTCTGAGATTGGAGGGATATTAATCTGAGTATTCCATTGTTGTAACAAGTCTCGACCCCACAGGTTCATAGCTATGTTAGCCATATATGGTTTTAATTTTCCTTTCTGTCCTTCTGAACCTATACATTCAAGCCATCTTACACTTTGTTTCACTCTAGATAATGTCCCAATTCCTAAGAGTTGAATGTTTACCTCCTGAAGAGGCCAAGTTGGATGCCAAAATTCTGGTGCAATTATGGTAATGTCAGCACCTGTGTCTACCAAACCAGATAACAAAACACCATTTATTTTTATTGTTAGTTTTGGTCTTTGTTCATTAATAGAAGTTTGCCAAAAAATTTTCTTTATGTTTTTTCCTGTATTTCCTATTTTCTCTGTTTCATCATCTCGACTAACATGATTTATTCCAATAGACATTTGGTTATTTAGTTGCTTTGAGTAGGGGTTTCCTCTACAACTGCAGGAAAGGTTTGAACTGGATTTACTGTGGGGGCCTGCCTGAGGCCCCTCTGGGAGTTTCCCGAAGCTCGAGGCAGAGGGTTACCCTGTCTGTCCCTTGTTGATCTACGTTGGGCGCCATTTGTAGCTTAAGTTTTCCTGCCTGGCCCACAGTCAGGACAAATCTCTATCACCTGCCAGTCCCGCAGCCCCTCAGACCCAACCAAGTAAACACAGAGACTTATATTGTTTACAAACTGTATGGCCGTGGCAGGCTTCTTGCTAACTGTTCTTACAGCTTAAATTAATCCATTTCCATTAATCTATACCTTGCCACATGGCTCGTGGCTTACCGGCATCTTCACATGAGGCTTGTCATCATGGCGGCTGGCAGTGTCTCTCTGACTCAGCCTTCCACTTCCCAGCTTTATTCTCCTCCTTGTCCCGCCTACACTTCCTGCCTAGCCAATGGCCAATCAGTGTTTTAATTATTGACTAATCAGCAACACATTTGACATACAGAACATCCCACAGCAAGACTCCCTTGGAGAAAATTAATTTTTCATCAATAAGCAGTTGTTGACAGGAGATAGTTACTGTGTTAGGCCAGAGAAAGATTCCTATTCCTGGTTAAAAGAATAAAATCTGATTTACAACTCTGGCCCTGGATGATGACGTAGCATTCAGGTGCTCCTAACATTAATATTTTACCTATTACTGACTCATCGCTTAAAAGTTAACCCTGCGTGACCAGTCAACCACCGTCCAATAGGAACCCACAGGAAAACTGCTTCACCTGAAGTCATACTAAAGAGACTGGAGGAAGAAATATCCTCTTAATGAGTTGATGTACGTATACTGCCGCCATGCCCTCCCCCAATGCAGCCTTTTCAGTTTCCAACTTGCAGCACTGATAAGCCTGCTTGTTTTCTGCATTCTAATTAAAAAAGTACAACTTTTCTTTTTTTTTCCTGTCTTTCACTTTACAGCGTATTTCCCCAAGTCTGAGCATGCTTTCCCTGACACGCTAGACTTTCTTACTGTCTGAAGCTCGCTACCACAATCACCGCCTTGCAGCTGCTTCTCACCCTCCATTACTGAGCATGACAACTTTCTTGTACCCTAACTCAAAAGGCATGGCTGTCTGTCTTACTGTTATCCACCTCCCTCCTCCTGGTAGCTGCCAAGGTTTACAGCCTCCTTATCCAACTGTTTTCCATTCAAACACCAATAAAGTTGGCCTTGAGCATCCTTCACAGTCCATTATAAAATTCTTTAATTAGCTAAACTAAGAACTAAAAGAAACTCCTTGGTACCTATGTAACAATAAGAGTCTGAAAAAAGTGAGTGGAAATTTGTATTTCTCTGGCTCTGGAATCTCTTGCATTAATTAATTTTCTCATTGATGTGACACAAATACATGACAAAACTAATTAAGGAATGGTGGGATTTTTTTATATTCATTTGGAAGGTATAGTTTATCATTACTAAGAAGCTGTATCATCAAGAGTGGTTCTAGCTGTGGTTGAAAGAGTGTGAGGATGCCTGGTCACTTGGTGTACAGTTATCCAAGAAAAAAGAAATACAGCCTGGGTTTCAGGGGACTTCTTTCTTTTTTTCTTTCATTCAGTCCAGAATCTCAGCCCTTGAAGTTGAGACATTGATATCTACATTCAACACATGTCTCCTTGCAGTGAAACCTCTCTGAAAATTCCCTCACTTATGTGGTCACCAGAGATATGTCTTCTGTTTGATTCTTAAATTCAGTAGAGTTGGCAATGAAGATTAGTGAGCGTTGCTTCCCACCACTAGCAGTATTTCTCTAGCTGTTTATTTTCTTGTGCATAAGACTATATTCTGAAGCAGGTGTTGGAATTTCAGAGAGCTAAGACTATAAAGCTTTGGGAAAATAAAAGAAGTTTTCTAATGTTTTGTTTTATATTAAATAAAAGAACCCATATTATAATGCAAAGGTGATGATTGATTTCTGTTATTATACAGATGTAGGCATCTTTTAAAACTGATTTTTGTTTATGGACCTCAAAAATGTTTTGCAGTGTTACCAATGCCATTTTCCAACTAGTAAAACAGGACAACACCGCAAGTGGACATTTCAAATGGCTCTGTCTGTTCCTCTTAAAATTTTGTTTTGACCAGAATTAACAATGTAGTTTTGTCTTCAGTGATATTCCTCAGGAAATTGTTAGTTAGAATGGATTGACAAGACAAATAGAGATACTGTAGTGTTATATTGAGAGGTTGGGAGGTGGACTAAAGAGAGAAGGAGGAGGAGAAACAGGAAAAGGAAAAGTAGGTGAAGAGGGAAGGAGGAGGTAGGAAGGGGAAAGAATGATAAAACAACAAAAGATGGATAATAAGGGATAACTAATTGTCTCATTCAGTCAATAGTATACAGAGCCATGAAGTTCTTCATATGGGTAGAAAGTCATGGTTGTTTGTTGCTAAGTGATTTAATATTTAGACTGAGAGGTAGTATATGAGGAGGTATTCTCAGAATATTTGAAATTAAAAGAGATAACATTCTGAATTTCAAAAGCAATTGTTTAAAATTTATGTAAATTTTCTGATATGTTAACTTTCCTATTTCATTATTAGGTAGCTTCCATCATATGCCAAGAGGTATTTCCTTATTTTAGTGCTAATTTCACAGTATGAAGAAAGCTGGAAAAGATACAAATGAGTTACGAACAGTATTCATCAGAGAGGTTCTTAAACAGCATTAACAAGATCTATATAAAATGAGTTGAGTATAACTTCTATCAAATAATTAAACATGAAAGAAAATTTAAAAGTGTGAGGTAATGTAAAATAACATCACATATAATTTTAATTACATGGTAAAATGTACATTAATGAAGACTTACAGGAGCCAGATTTTAATAATTCAGTATTTTCATACAGTATCTTCACATTGTTCCACAGAAGGAACTGAACATGCAAATTTTACATAACTTTGAGCACCCATTCATTTCAAAAAAGGTATTATATGTCATTGTCTTGTACCAGAATACTTTGTCACTCCTTATTCTCAATGAGATTTCATGTCATTTGAGTAACCTACGTCCAACTGCAATATGAAGTAAACAATGCGTAAGTTATAAACACTATGCCTTCCTAAGTAGCAAGAGGGAACCTTGGGATGTCTTGCTTTTTTCCATCCAGGACATGAATCACTCCTTCATCCAACTGTCTACACTGTGCAGGCTACTTGTCCATAAATGACTTAGTAGTCATCTGATGATAAATCAACTCAGAACATATCACATTACTTCATTTTCAGTATTCCTTATTTTATATAATTTAGGCTCCAATGGACAAGTAATGAGATGAAGAAAATTTCACAACATTGTATTGCCATGAGAGTTTTGTTTTATTAGCAGCTATTATTATTATTTAATACTGTTTCTAACTCACAAATTAAACTTCATTATAAACATGTACTTTTACTTTTTAGAAAAAGTAGAATAATATATAGAAGATTTTGGATTTTCTATGAACCAAGACATTCACTAGGGTCTTAAAACATATTTCTGAAAGAAAAGAGTTTCTTATTTCAAAGTGGTAATAACAACACATTACATGGCACAGTTTCTCTCTCAGTACAGTTTTCACACTCTTCACATTAAGAATCATGTACATTGTGACCATGGAACACACTGTGTAATACTTAAGTTTAGGTCATAAAAGACTTTGAGTTGTCTGTTACTGGCCAGGAAAACCTGCGTTGAATCCCCTAACTTCATGAAAACCCTCTGAGACCACCAGGACTGTAAAATTTCCTGATACTAGATAAAGTAGATCACATAGAAACAAGATCATGGAGATTAAGACAGCAATTCAGTCTCCAGCCTCTATTAGATTTCAACCACATGTAGATGTTAAGTTATACTTCTCTACTTAAATTTTAAATAGCTTGCTCACTTTTGTGAAACATGTGATTTGGTTTAAAGGGCTGTCATTTTCAGTGGTCAACAGTGGAAAGCACCTGTCATTTTCTGCTGGATCGTGTTCTAATTATTTCCAGAATAATTATGATTATTAAAAGAAAGATTTTTTTAAAAAATCAAGCATGTATTTTTAATTATCTACTATAATACCACTGCCTTTATCTCCCGATACATTTTTTCCACTTCTTTTTTATGAGTTAGGATTTCTCTGGGTAGCACTGGTTGACCTGGAACTCATGCTGTAGAACAGATTTATCTTGAACTCAGAAACCCAACTGCTTCTGCATCTGCAGTGTTAGGGTTAAAGATGTGTGGCACAACCACATAGCCTCCTACATATTTTAAATTTATGTATTGAAATGATTTTGAAAATTATATATTTCAAGAAAAAATATGTGTGGAACATGCTTCTGAAATAAATTTAGCAGTACTCTCATATATATATTAACCCTTGGTTATTAATACAATGTATATACAGAGCTAATTTAACTATACTCTTATATGCTATTATTTAAAATTGTTAACTACCTGAATTTAATGCTTTTTTTAACTTCATTTTGAATATTACTCATCAGTTGACATGATGTTTCTACCAAAACAGAACATATTACAATGTCTGCAAACATATACCCTGTCTTTTATGACCATATTATGACCTTGTGTGAAATGCTGGCTGGTCTGTCATTGTTTTGCAGGGCACTTAAATGCACTTAAAGATAAAAATGTTTCTTTATCCAACCATTGTTTTTAAACTAAGAATTTTACTGCTAGTCTGTATTTGAACCAGTTCTATAGTTTCATAGGCCATTTGAACTAATTTTAAATATTTCTCATGTATGTCTGTGAACAAATATCTTATAAAGGGTCGAAAATATATTCAGTCAGGAAAAAAAATGAGTAAGTGAAATATTGACCATACTTCTGCTAAGGAAAAGATTTCATGCAAAACTGTTTGTTGTAAAAGTAGTCCCAAACTTCTTAACGATGAAATAGAAATAATAAAATTTGAATTTCCACTCTACTCATTTCATTGTAATGAAACAGCAGTAAACTTTACCTAGGAAACTTTATATATATAGTACAGAGTCATATATTAGAAATAATGATGAAAAGCTTCTGAGAGAAGGGGTAGTTTCAAATTGCAGACAGTTTTATCAAGTTATCTCTTTCCCATGATAATTCTGGAATAAATTTGAGAGTTTTTAATATTGAGCTTTCCCCCTCTGTAACTTAAATATTTCTCCTTTTATAGGAAATGGATTTCTTTTCTCACTTTCTCCTCCTTCTCATTTCGGTTCCTCTCCTTCTTCCCTCCTGTCAAGATACTCTCCCAGGGTCAGGGTTATGTTTTAGTATTAGTTAAGTTTTAGGTTTAGGCTTAGAGTTAGGAATAGTTAGAACTAGTAATAGGGTTCAAGCTAAGGGAATACAAGGAATAGGGCTAAAGGTTAGAATTATTGTTAAGGTTGAGGTAGCTGTTAGGGATTAGGTAGCGGTTAGATAATGTGCTGTATAGTTTTATGTTTATGTTATCTTGGAACAGGCTTAAGTCATCTGAGAGAAGGGAACTTCAGGGAAGAAATGCTTCCATAAGATAAGGCTACAGGGAAGCTGTGGTGATACATTGTGTCCCCCAATATATTGTGCACCCTAATAAAGCTTATCTGGAGATCAGAAGAAAAAGCTAGCCACTATAGTAAATATAGAGTTCAGGCAGTGGTAGCACACACCTTTAATCCTAGCAGTCAGAAGTGAGAGATTCATCTAGATCTCTGTGAGTTCATGGCCACACTGGGAAGAGAGCCAGGTGTGGTGGTACATACTTTTATTCCCAGCACTAATTAAGCATAGAGGTCTGGATATCTTTATAGACACAGGAAGTGGTAGAGCTGGGCAGAAAGAGGAAGTGATGTAGCTGGGTGGAGAGAGGAAGTAAGAAGGCAGGCACAGAAATGGTATAGTCGTGAGTATACAGGCAGTGGCTTTCTCTGGAGGCTGAGGGTTGGTAATTTGTGGTTGGCTATAGCTTAGCCTATTCCTCTAATCTCAGTTTTCACCCTAATATCTGGCTCTGGGTTTTTTATTAATAATACTGTTTAGCAGTTCATCTTACATCTGGTGACCCAACGTATGTGGCTCAAATTCATGAAAAAGCCACTTGCCTTTGGCCTTACAGGCCCCAGGCTCAGGCCTGAGCTGCACATGGCCAGAGTCTCCACCCCATGTGAGCTGGAGTCTCTGGTTTCTTCTTTCCAGATGGGTTGTTGGCTCTCTCTGAATCCCCATCTCTGATTGTTACCATATTAGGTAAACTGCCTTGAAACTCCCTTGGACTTCTACTGTTCTATGCAGTTGGCAGACCTGGTGAATCAATTAAGATATCTTAGAGGGAGAAATTAGTTTAAAGAGAATTTTTTTCCCCATGTTAAAAAATGGGAAACATTTTTACAATGAAGGGAATTTGGTCTCTGTTTGATAACAGATTTGGCAGACTGAAAATGTAACAACTAAATGAGAGGATAATTAATGTTGATGGGATTTATATAACATCAACTATGAATATTATTTGTCTGATCATTTTTGTTTTAGCATTAAAAAGGTTGGTTAATTTAAGTTCCAAGATAAAAGTTTTAGAAAAACTTGTTAAAACAAATCATAGAGAAATTCAGACACAGACAGAAGAATTTAAAGGTGAACATATCTTAGCATTGCATTATATGGTTACAGTGAAACAGCCTCAAGTTTTGAAACAGCCAAACTTAATCTATCCGGTAACCTTACAGGAACTGCCAAATGCTCAAGGCTGTGTATGAGCTAACTGGACTCCAGTGAAAATGTTAGATTTGAGGAGATTTAAAGGAGCTATAGTCTCATATAGTATGCATTCTCCATTTGTAAAGCAGATGTTAAACTCATGGTTAACTTGTAATAGAATTATCCCCCCTGACTGGAAAGATTTGGTTACAGCTGTCCTAGAAGCTGGTCCACAAGTACAATGGAGAACCTGGAAAGATGAGGCTAAGATTATAGAACAAGGATGTAGGGCTAGAGGTATAGAAATTTCCCAGGATCAACTTCTTGTCGAAGGCAATTATGCTGATATACAAAGACATTCTTATTTTTTATTATTTTCTTCTTTTTTTGGTTTTTTAAGACAGGGTTTCTCCATGTAGTTTTGGTTCCTGTCCTGAAGCTCGCTCTGTAGACCAGGCTGGCGTCAAACTCACAGAGTTCTGCCTAGCTCTGCCTCCTGAGTGCTGGGATTAACGGCATGCGCCACCACTGCCTGGCTTAAAGACATTCTTTACATAATGACCACACCCTAATTCAATGCCAAATATCTTCATCTAGCTGCCTGTACATGTTTTCATTTTTGAGTCTGTATCAGTTTTCTACAGGGAATCATGACCACAACTGACAGCTAATTTTAAGTCTCTAAAATGATGATGGGGCTCCACAATGACAATTCCACCAGGATGATGATAATACCACTAAGCTGACAAACACCATCCAACACAACCCAAGGTGTGTAGCTAGAGTTTTTCTGGTCCTGCCTGACCCAACCAAGTAAACACACAGAGACTTATATTATTTATAAACTGTATGGCCATGGCAGGCTTCTTGTTAACTGTTTTTATATCTTAAATTAACCCATTTCTATTAATCTATAAGTGGCCATGTGGCTCCTGGCTTACCAGTATCTTAACATATTGCTCCTCGTCATGACGGCTGGCAGCATTTCTCATCTCTCTGACTCACCCTTCATGTTCCCAGAATTTTTTTTTTGTCCTGCCTATACTTGCTGCCTGGCTACTGGCCAATCAGCATTTTATTTATACAGAGCGATATCCACAGCACTTCCTCTTTTCTTTTTTTTTTCAAAAAGAAAGGTTTTAACATACTAAAATTACATATAACAAAACAATTATCAAGCAAGAATTACAGTTACAATATTAAAGAAGATATCCTATCTATCCTATATTTATGAGTCTAAGGTTTTTTATCTAACTTATCTCTTATCATAACTAAGGAAATTATAACTTTCTAATCTTCAACTACATCAAAGACTTCAGACTCTCAGTCACTTCTTTCTGTGTCCTGTAGAATGTCTGGCAGTTTTCTCTGCAAAGCAGGAACCTGAAGGACCATTTTGACAAGCACAGTTCAGTGGTCACCTTCCTATGGGTCCTGCATGTCCAGTCGATCAAGCAGTCTAGGCAAGAACAGTTTCTCGCCCAAATGGCTATTTTTGTCAAGAAGAAGATAAAATCCATATGGAGTGTCTTCGATGACCATCCTCCTCTCTGAAGTAAATCGGTACTGCCAGCAGACATGTCTCATTGTCCAGAAAGTCTAAATTTTTTTTTACATTAATCAGGAATATTTAATCAATTTCAGTTGAAGATATAAGACCATGACAACTGTACAGTTGAGTGAGGGAGGAAAATAAAAATAGTAAGAGACATTGATATGGTGTGTAATTAGAAAATAACATAAGCATATGTATCAATGAGGCCATTCAATGAATATATACTGTGTGTCCTGATCTGCATTATATATATATATACATATATATGCAGTAATATATATATACATAATATAAATGCAGCAAACATATCTTGTGAATGAAAACAGTTATCCTGTTAATATATTGAAGACCAATGTCAGTCCATCCAAAGCACTATATTTAACTAAGTTTGATTTATAGTACTTCTTGAATTAAAGTTTAATTTTTCTGTTCAAAGAAAAAAAATGTCATATTTATTTTGTATGCTAATCTAATAATCAACTATCTGAAATAGTTATTTGCCATTATTTAATGAACTACATATTATGGAAGTTTTTTTTTTTTTAATTTATTTTGCAATACAATTCAGCTCTACATATCAGCCACGGATTCCCTTGTTCTCCCCCCTCCCGTCCCCCTCACCCTCCCCCCACCCCCCCCATTCCCATCTCCTCCAGGGCAAAGCCTTCCCCACAGACTGAGGTCAACCTGGTAGACTCAGTCCAGGTAGGTCTAGTCCCCTCCTCCCAGGCCGAGCCAAACAATCCTGCATAGGCCCCAGGCCTCAAACAGCCAACTCATGCAATGAGCACAAGATCTGGTCCCACTGCCTGGATGCCTCCCAAACAGATCAAGCCAATCAACTGTCTCATCCATTCAGAGGGCCTGATCCAGTGGGGACCCCTCAGCCATTGGTTCATAGTTCATGTGTTTCCACCCATCCGGCCATTCGTCCCTGCGCTTTATCCAACCTTGGTCCCAACAATTCTCGCTCATATAAACCCTCCTCATTCTCGCCAAGACTACATGAACAGCCTGGACATGAGTGGGGGTAATGAAAGGCGAGGGTTGAGGGAAAGAGAGCTTGGGGGAGCGGGAGATCCCAGCTGGATCAACAACAGAGAGGGAGAACAAGGAATAGGAGACCATGGTAAATGAAGACCACATGAGAATAGGAAGAAGCAAAGTGCTAGAGAGGCCCACAGAAATCCACAAAGATACCCACACAACAGACTGCTGGCAATGGTCGAGAGACAGCCCGAACTGACCTACTCTGGTGATGGGATGACCAAACACCCTAATTGTTGTGCTAGAAACCTCATCCAACTACTGAGGGATCTGGATGCAGAAAGTCTAATTTTTAAAACATTTTAAATGTCATATTCTGTAGGTCTTTGAAATGTTTGAAGATTACCTATATAATTGAATTATATCTATGTATACCTAGAAAACAACATGACTATAAGTTTGACTATCATAGATGACTAATTATTAATCTCGATTTCTTAATTATCCATTCCAATCTAAATGAGTTACATAAACATAATACCTCAAACGAGAATAGAAATATATATACAGTATAACAAAGTTAAGTTTAAACTTGTATCAACAAGGGTGGTTAGTTACATGTTTTTATTGTTAAAGGTCAGGGAAAAAGTTAAACAAAGAAAATAGATTCAGGGTTCTTGTTTGTAAAAAAAAAGGATATAGATATGATAAGATACAAGGTAGATTATTGAATCTACTCTGAAAAGAAAAAAAGCATATGGATGTGATAAGATAAAAAGATAGATTATTGAAACTACTTTTAGAAGGCAGCTACTAGTTTTAAATATTTTATATTAGGTTGATTTTTGTATATTATATACAAATTATGTATACTGCTACAAATTTGAGATTGATTTATATAGATATAATAAAGGTATATTATTGAATATATTTTTAGAATACAACTACTAGTTTTAAATGTTTTACATTGGATTGGATTTTGTATATTGTATACAAATTTTGTGTATTGATACCACTTTGAGATTGATTTTGCTAGAAAATACTGTACATATATTTCTAATCTTGTTCAAGATATTGTACCTATATAGTTCATTTAACAATGTAAT
The DNA here is from genome assembly GCF_007827085.1 of Peromyscus californicus insignis. NCBI lineage: Eukaryota > Metazoa > Chordata > Mammalia > Rodentia > Cricetidae > Peromyscus > Peromyscus californicus. Next base: position 32,213,438 of record NW_026294436.1, on the reverse strand, counting down.
GCAAATTTCTAGTCTCTGAATATTATTATTACCAACTAATTAGGATATAAAGAAATGAAAGTTAGTAGATAGTCATCACAATCAAACTTGTAGTCACATTAGGTGTGTTTTCAAGGTCAAACAGATATACAGGTCATCTTCCAACATTTGGATCTACAGAATATGACATTTAAGATATTTTAATAATATTAATATTTTATGACTATGAGACATGCCTGCTTCTGGCAGCACCGATCTACTTCAGAGAAGATGATGGGCCTTGAAGAAACATTATATGGAGTTTACTTTTATTTTGGCAAAAGTTAGCCACTGGGAAGGAAATTGCCCTTGCATTGACTGCTGACAGTATGCTGTCCAAAATGGACAAGCAGGACAAGAAATAAAGGACTGCTGATCCTTGCCAAGATAAGGTAGGAAGACTCTTTAGAAAATCCTGTTTCACGAATGAATCTGTCAGATATGTTAAGCCTCTAGGTTGAAGAGAATGCCCCAACATTGCAGAGAAACCTAGGTTGACTGACCAGGCAGCGAGCTGTTTCTGTCCTTTCTCAATTTTTTTGGAAGTCACTTGTTTGTAATTCCTCTTACTCAATTAGTATTATTTCCTTCTCAGGTCTCTGAGGGAGTTGAAGATTAGATAGTTATAGTTTTCCTTGTTAAGAAATTTAGAAAAGAAACTCACTAAGAGTTGTAAAGTATATCAGTTTGAAAGAGCAAAAGATAGTTTTGGGTTGGTAATGAAATTAGAAGTTGAATTAGACACAATCCTTTGGATTCACTATATAGGTTAGATTATGGAGTATTTTCTCTGAATCTGTCAAAGACAAATGGACTAGACATTGTTGATGTATTTATTGCCTGTATATATTGTATATAGTTATTGTATTTATTTTGTATAGTTTTCTTATATTAATTATAAATTTTTTACTTTTTATCTTAGATAAAAGGGGGAAATATGGCGATATATTATATTCCCCAATATATTGTGTACCCTAATAAAGCTTATCTGGAGATCAGAGGAAAAAGCTAGCCACTATAGTAAACATAGAAGTCAGGCAATGGTAACACACACCTTTAATCCGAGCAGTTTGGAGTCAGAGATTCATCCAGATCTCTGTGAGTTCAAGGCTACACTGGGAACAAAGCTAGGCATGGTGCTACACACCTGTATTCCCAGCACTAGTTAAGTATAGAGGTCTGGAGGTCTGTGCAGAGAGACTGGAAGTGATAGAGCTGGGCAGAAAGAGGAAGTGTTGTAGATGGGCAGAGAAAGGAAGTAACATGGCAGGGACAAAAATTATATAGGTGTGAGTACACAGGCAGTGGCTCTCTCTGGAGGCTGAGGGTTAAGTTGAAGTTGGCTGTGACTTGTCCTATTCCTCTGATCTCTCAGTTTTCACACCAATATCTGGCTCTAGGTTTTTTATTAATAAGACTTTTTAGCAATTTTTTCTTACAGGAAGCATGTAGGGCAGTTTCATAATCAGTGGTTGATGGTGGAAGGCCCAGCCCGTTGTGGGTGGTGCCATCACTGAGCACCTGGGTTCTATAAGAAAGGAGACTGAAGAAGCCATGTGGATCAAGCCACTAAGTAGTAACCCTCTGTGGTCTCTGAATCAACTTCTGCCTCCAAGTCCCTGCCCTGTTTGAGTTCTTGTCTTGACTTCCTTTGATGATTAACAGTAATTGGGAAGTGTAAACTGAAATAAACTCTATCTTCCTCAACTTGTGTTTCATTATGATGTTTCATCATAACAATTGTAACTCTAACTAAGAAAGACACTCAGTGACTGAGGTATGGTTACAGTAAACTAAACTCAATCCCTAAACTGTAGCATGGGAAATACTATACTAACCCTCAACCTAAATCTCATCTTTAAGCCCAACTTTATCCCTAATACTTTATCCCTCACCCTAAACCTAATAATAACCATAATCTCAACCCTAAACCCTATGACTAGCCCTAAGGCTAACTCCAACCCTTTTCTTAACCCTTTACCCTAACCCTACCAGTAAACCTAGGTCCATGTTGCAAAACCTAACCTTAGCCCTGACCATGAAACTTACCTCTACACCTAACCATGCTCCTAACCCACAACCTGAGTATAACCCTAAGGCCAAGTCTAACCCTAATCCAGAGTCTTATACTGAATCTGCAATGGCAGGGAGGAATCTCCAAAGAACTGGAGGGTAGAGTCTCTTTTTGTCATTGTTTGCTACTTTAATAATCTTCTGGACCATTGGACACATTTGAGATCTCTTGCTATTGCTTTGGGAATGCAGGAAAATCAAGGGCAACACCATTATTATAGAATCTACACCTTAACAATATCATTCTCTTGTTAACTTACCTTGCTTTCTAACACATTTTTAAGTTACAGAGATCACCATTTGTATATATCTGGATGGCCATTATGTTTTCTGCCACATAATATGTTGATCAAAATTGTAGATTCAAGACATAAGGTATTTCTTACAGGATACACAATCAGTATCCCATAAGAAATATGCCATAACTAAAAGAAATTATTTTAATAATATTTTAATTAAAATTGGACTAAAGAAAATTTATATTTATCAAACCTCCACCATGTTTCACATTGTGTTCTGAGAATTGTTTTCATTTGCATCAAACCTAGAAGTGTTTTCGTTAATTTTCTGTTGCCATGATAAAATATGCTGTCAAAAGTGGCTTCAAATTCCAGGTGTAATGGTTGGAATGAGAATTTTCTACATAGTCTGCTGTATTTGAACACTTAGATCCCAGTTGGTGACACAGATTGGGAAGGTTTCACTGATAAAGTCTAGCTGGAGGGAGAATTTCACTAGGGGTAGGCTTTTGGATTAAAGGTCTCATGCTACTTCCAGTTCATTCTCTCTGCTTCTTATGATGTGAGCACTAATCTTTGATTTCCTGCTATCATGCCTGACATTTGTACCATGGAGGACTCTTATCTCTCTGGAACCAAAAACCAAACTCGTTCTCCTATAAGTTACTTCCATTATGATATTTTATCACAGCAGAAAAGAAACTAATATACCAGGTTATACACTGGTTTATGTATAACCTAAGTAATAACAACTGGTACACGAGTCTATCATCAAGGGAAAAATCAGAAAAAAAAAAAAAAAACTTAAAGCATCTAGACATATCCAAAGTCAAGAGCAGAGATCAAGATTGCTGTGGGATGTTCTGTATGGCAAATGTGTTGCTGATTAGTCAATAAATGAAACACTGATTGGCCATTGGCTAGGCAGAAAGTGTAGGCGGGACAAGGAGGAGAATAAAGCTGGGAAGTGGAAGGCTGAGCCAGAGAGACCTTGCCAGCTGCCATGATGAGAAACAGCATGTGAAGATGCCGGTAAGCCACGAGCCATGTGGCAAGGTATAGATTAATGGAAATGGGTTAATTTAAGCTGTAGGAACAGTTAGCAAGAAGCCTGCCACGGCCATACAGTTTGTAAGCAATATAAGTCTCTGTGTTTACTTGGTCGGGTCTGAGCTGCTGTGGGACTGGCGGGTGACAGAGATTTGTCCTGACTGTGGGCCAGGCAGGAAAACTCTACCTACACAAGATAGTGAACTAATGTATGCATGCATATATCCTCGTTTTAATCATATATAGTTTAGCATGCAGCCATAAGGTGGTGCAGCCCACATTCAAGGTGGATCTCCCCAGACTCAATTAATCCATTAAAAACAAATTCCCTAACAAGCATGCTCACAGGTCAATCTAATCTAAACAATCCAGACTTGATTGAGATGACTCTAGATTGTATTGACAATTTAAACTAACCATCACTACAAGCTACGGCATAATCTGTTAAAATAATATATAAGCACAATATTGACATAGTATATATTAAATAACAACACAAAGTATATTTTAACTTGTGTAATTTGACTCATGAAGCTAATGTTCAGCTTACTTGCTAAGATATAGCAAGTAAATGTTTGAGTTTTATAACATTCACTCAAGATAACTTGAAAACAGTAATGGAATTGAACAAATTTACTACAATTAGGCAAAAAAAAATGTAAGTATGCATACTTTCAATTTTCAGTCAATAGTATCAGTGCTGTATGATGCTAAGTTGCTACTCAATTCTAGTCTCTGCAAATATTTTCCCCAAGTCAGCAATCAATCTATTCTTTCAAAATAATGATACATCTAACAGAGGACAAAATCAAACTATGGCCATGTTCCAGGCATCTTATTTCCTGCTTCTACGTGCTGAACTGAAATATATTCACAGCCATGGCAAACTAATGGCAGTAAATCTGCTTATTCAGAAAGAAAATAATGGATGTCGTGTAAACAGAAACACTTATGGGAAAGTGTTATGTGAATACAATTTTGGTTTTGATCTTCAAGGTGAAATATTAATGGAAATGCATTTCTGATAATGTTGCTCATTGAAAAAGTAATTAGTATAAAACTCTATCTCTCTGTGAAGTGTTTATAGCCATTTGAGGGTCATGTTAGTGATATCTGAGTTCCCAGTGTGCTAATTTCATCCTGCTATTTATACAAGAGGAAAGATTAAAGCAAGAGTTGTTCTTTTGATTGTGCTTCATAGATATCAGAAGATTAATCTGATTGCTTACTTCAGAGAATCCGTTCCCCAAATAGCCTGTCTGATGACCTAACATTTTGCTTCTGAGAATAACTTTATCATTGATTAAATAGATAATTTGGGTGACATGATCGATTTACACCTTAGGCAGTGGTCCTGTTTTGGTCCTAGAACACTCATTAGGTGACTTACAACTAGAGGGGACTACAAATTCTGGGGCTCTGAGGCCCTCTTTTGGCCTCTTCAGTCAGGTCCACATACAAGGTTCATATTAAAACATGTAAACAAAACTCAAAGTTGAATAATTACAGAAGTAAATAAAAAGTTGAATTGAGTGTGGTGATATTGTGTCCCCCAATATATTGTGTACCCTAATAAACTTCTCTGGGGTCAGAGAACAGAACAGCCACTAGATAGACATAGAGGCAAGAGATTGGTGTCACACACACCTTTAATCCTAGCTTTCTGGAGGAAGAGATCCATCCAGATCTCTGTGAGTTCAAAGCCACACTGGAAACAACCAGGCATAGTGACACACACCTTTAATCCCAGCACTTGAGATCTCATGTCTTGCTTGGGAAAGATGCATGCCTTTAATCCCAGGAAGTGATGACAGGAATCAGAAAGGTATATAAGGCATGAGGGCCAGGAACTTTAGCTTTTAAGATTTTAAGCTTTTGAACATCAGTTCAGCTGAGATCAATTCGGGTGAGGACTCAGAAGCTTACAGTCTGAAGATTCATGGAAACTGGGTCGACTGAGAAGTTGGCAGAGGTGAGGTTAGCTGTGGCTTGTTCTGTTTCTCTGATCTTTCAGCATTCACCCCAATACCTGGCCCTGGGTTTGTTTTTGTTAATAAGACTTATTAAGATTCGTGTTACAATTGAGAGCAACAACCAATAAATAGGACCTCCTGAAACTGAAAAGTTTCTTTACTTCAAAGGACACAGTCAATAAGACAAAACTACAGCCTACAGAATGGAAAAAGATCTTCACCAACCCCTCATCTGACAGAGGACTGATTGCCAAAATATATAAAGAACTCAAGAAACTAGACATCAAAATACCAAACAATCCAATTAAAAAATGGGCTATAGATCTAAACAGAGAATTCTCAACAGAAGAATCACAAATGGCCAAAAGACATCTAAGGAAATGTTCAACATCCTTAAACATCAGGGAAATGCAAATCAAAATGACTCTGGATACCATCTTACATCTGCCAGAATGGCTAAGATCAAAAACACTGATGATAGCCTATGTTGGAGAGAACGTGGTGTAAGGGGAACATTCCTTCATTGCTGGTGGGAGTGTAAACTTGTACAGCCACTTTGGAAATTAGTATGGTGGTTTCTCAGAAAATTGACCCAGCAATACCACTCTTGGGCATACACCCAAAGGATGCTCAATCATGTCACAAGGATACTTACTCAACTATGTTCATGGTAGCATTAATAATAGCCAGAACCTGGAAATAACCTAGAAGACCCTCAACTGAAGAATGGATAAAGAATATGTGATACACTTACACAATGGATTATTACTCATCTGTTAAAAAAATGACATCATAAAATCTGTAGACAAATAGATGGAACTAGAAAAAATCATCCTGAGTGAGGTAACTGAGACCCAGAAAGACAAACATGGTATGTACTTATTAATAAATGGATATTAGATATAAAACAGAGGATAACCATGCTGCAATACACAGCCTTAGAGAAGCTAGGCAAGAAGGAGGACTCTAAGTGGGATGCATGAATCATCCTAAGAAGAAAGAGATGAGATCTTCTGGGTAAACAGGAAGTGGGGAGAAGTAAGGGGGGAGATGATGGATGAGAACATGAGGGAATGGGATGGTCGTGTTGGGAGAGGGATGGAGTGGGAGACCAATGAAAGAGATATCTTGATGGAGCCATTAAGGGGCTAGGGAGAAACCCAATGCTAGGGAAATTCCCAGTAATCCCCAAGGATGACCCTAGCTAAGACACCTAGCAATAGTGGAGGGGGTGCCTGAACTGGCCTTCCCCTGTAATCAGATTGGTAAATACCCAAACTGTCATCATAGAGCCCTCATACAGTAACTGATGGAAGCAGATGCAAGGAACCACATCCAAGCAACAGGCTGAGCTAAGGGAGTCCAAAGAGAGGGAAGACGGATTATAGGAACAAGTGGGGTCAAGATCATGATGAGGAAACCTACAGAGACAGATGACCCTAACTTGTAGGAGCTCACAGACACTAGACCGACAGCTGGGGAGCCTGCATGAGGCCAAAGGAGGACCTCTGCATGTGGGCAATAGTTTTGTAGCTTGGTCTGTTTGTGGGACCTCTGGCAGTGAGACCAGGATCTATCCCTGGTGCATGAGCTGGCTTTTTGAAGCCTATTCCTTATGGTGGGATGCCTTGGGGAGGGGGCTTGGTCCTGCCTCAACTGAATATGACAGGCTTTGTTGACTCCACATGGGATGCCTTACCTTTTCTGAGCAGTGGATATGGGTGGGTTGGGGGATTGGCGGGGGGAGGAAGGGAGGAGAGGGAACTATGGTTGGTAAGTAAAATGAATAAAAAAATAAAAAATTTATAAAAGTATTTGCATATTCTAAGCAAGAGCTAAAGATGTGTATTTACAGTCAAGACAAATTCTTCTTAATAGAAATAATTCATCTCTCAGTTTGACATATATTTGATATTTAGTTACTTTTCCTTCAAAACATTTTCATGAAACTAGCTTCGTTTGCATTGTGTAATATAAGAATGAATGCATAAGGACTAAGTAAAAAGCATAATGTATTTACTATAAACCTAGCACTCTGAAAAGTAAAGTCTATTATGATGTATAACTAATACACACATTGTTATCAATAAAATATCCAAAGCCCAAATAAAGCTAAAAAATAAAAAGTTGAAGTGACACTACTGGGCTGGTCAAAAGGATGTGGAACCAGAATTGAACTTGAAGGGCTGAGGACAACACAGGCAGTACTAGCAAGACATGGCTGATGTAGACACTGTGTAGCCTGTGGAAAGTTTGGGGATTTGTCAGGGCTCAGGCTGGCTACAGTCCAGGGACTGCACCAGACTGCATGTCTGCAGAGAAGTACACCCCAGGTAAGGCAAGGAGCTTGGATGGCTCGCGGGTGGTGTTGAGAGTCTAGTGGTAGCTGAATGCAGTTGATGGCTGATTTGGGAGGGAGAAATAGCTTATTAGTTTATGTATAGAGGCTGTGACAAAATGCCAACACCAAATGCAGCTTCTGGAAGAAAGAGTCTATTGTGGTCTACAATTCCAGTGGGATAGATCCATTATGATTGGGAAGGCAAGACATAGCAGCGGAATAAGGAGTTGACTGATCACATTTTATCACCACAGGAAGCTGCCTCAGTGATGTGCTTCCTCCACCAAGCCCTGGTATACTAATTGCTCCACATCTTCTCCAAACAGGCCACCAAGTAAAGTTCAAGTGTTCAAATACCAAAGCCTACAGGAAGTAGTGACACCTTCCATGTGTGTGAATCATGTTGGATCATAATCAAGGGAGCAAAGCAGATCAATCTACCTGGGTTTTTCAACTCTTAACCTCGGATTAGCTTCAAAATACAAACATTATAAGGAAAAAATGATTTCTAGCTGTTGATTCATAGTGAATATTTAGGAAGGTGCACAAGCTATACCATTAAACAAATTAATTGTTCATTATCTCTCAGTGGGAATTATTCAAAAGTTTGAGGAAAAGCTCCCTTAAGTTGTGCCCATTTTTAAACAAGCAGCTTCAAATTATTTCATAATTTTTGTCTGTGTCTATAAAGATTGGTATCATGAGGCTGGAGATATGGTTTAGTGGTTAAAGGATGCTCTTCCAGATCGTGTGCATTTAATTCCCAGTGTCCACATGGTAGCTCACAATTGTCTGTCACTCCTGGCCCAGGGAATTTGACCCCTCTTCAGGCTTCCCAGGCAACAGACACACAAGTGCTGCACAGACGTGCAAGCAGGCAAAACAAAATAAGAAAATAAAAATGAAAAAGAATTGCTGTTTAAAATCTGCAGATATATTCTGGATTTTTGTATTAAGTACATAGTCAAGGAATCACTCCTTTGAAATTTAAAATTTTATTCTAATTATATACAAAGCACCTACTAGAAAAGGAGGGGGTCTTTGTTCTTTAAGATGGTAAAACACATAAAAGTAGTATTGTTTGGGAGCACTATAAATTGTATGCATGAAGCCATTCTCTTGTCTTCAGTTTAGCATTTTAAAAAGGTGAGAATGTCATCGGAGTCAGGCCTGTCAGTTTGAATTACTCAAAAAAGACACAGCAAAAGAATGATGGAGAAAGATGCAGGGATAAGCTGAGCATTTACGGTACGCACTTTTGGTAAAAAAAAAAAAAGGAAAGTTTTATTGGGGGAAAGGTTTGCACAGAGAGGTTGTATTTCTTGAAATGCACTTTGACTCTGCAGTACCATCATCTTCCATATTTCTGGTGCAGGAACCCACTTTTCACAATATGATGTGTTGTTTATACGATATGAACACAGGTGAAAAGAACCACCAGTCCAATGGCAAGAGCAGGCAAAGGCAGTAAAATACACAAATCTACAAATCGAGTCCATTTTGTGCAGGGAAAATATGTACTGGGCCCTAGGCTCTTATTTTAGCTCTCTGGTTTTGAGCAAAATGAATCTAAGAAATGTGGAGCGGCAGTTCAGGCTTGCATTCGTGTTTACCAGGCTTTGCTGTAAAATAAAGTAGTTCCTGAAAATAAGGTCCCCCAATTCAGTTTTCTCAGTACATTACAAGCAAGAGGTGAACTTAAATACTGAGGTCAACTTAAAATTTTACGAACATATCAATGGTTGCAGTGATAAATCAAATGATTTTATAGTGACTTTAAAGTGGCATAATTAACAATTTATTTGATTGATAATATTTATAGCAAATGAGGATAGATAAATAGCACTAAAGACATTGATTTCATCAGTTCTATATAAATCTCCGTGGATTACCTTGACACTTTCCATTAAATGAAGTCTGAAGTTGAAGGACTAGAATATATTGATAACCAATTAAAAATCTTTTGGCTTTTGAGTTGGTTTTTGTGACAGGATATCTCTATGCTACCGGTTGGCTAGGAATTCATGATCTTCTTCAGCCAGCTTAGTGTTAAGGACTCAGACGTACACTGACACACGGACACACACACATACATCAAATATAAAATAAATTCTCATATTAGAAGAGTTTATTTTCCTCTTTCTAGTTTAATCCTGGCCTCGTTAGCACAGTATTTCTACACAAATATATTTTTTGGAGTTGACATTAAACTGAAATTTCCAATATCAGGAAGAAATCTTGTCAATATGGTGCATTTTTTTTTTTCCTATTTAATAATCTTTCACCTTGGTGATGTCCGGGTTAGTTTTTTTGTCAGCTTGACACAGGCTAGAAACAAATTGGAAGAGGAATCTTAGCTGAGTCAATGCCTCCATCAGATTGCCTGTAGGCAAGTCTATAGGACATTTTTCTAGATTAATGATTGATATGGGAGGAGTCAGCCCTCGGCAAGTGCTCCTGTCTTTGATAAGAAAGCAGGCTGAGGCCGGGCGGTGGTGGCGCATGCCTTTAATCCCAGCACTCGGGAGGCAGAGCCAGGTGGATTTCTGTGAGTTCGAGGCCAGCCTGGTCTCCAAAGCGAGTTCCAGGAAAGGCGCAAAGCTACACAGAGAAACCCTGTCTCGAAAAACCAAAAAAAAAAAAAAAAAAAAAAAAAAAAAAAAAAAAAAAAAAAAAAGAAAGCAGGCTGAGCAATCAAGGGAAGCAAGTCATTAACCAACATTCCTCCAAGGCCTCTTTTAGTTCCTGCCTGAAGGTTCCTATCTTCAGTTTGTATCATGACTTACTTTCACAATGGACAACTTTAAGGCAAATAAACCTTTATTTCTCTGAGTTGATTTTGGACACGATATTGTGTCACAGCAAAAGAACCATAAGAGAGTTTTACACACAGTTCAATTTTCTTTAGCTGAAAAATTGCTATCATTCTCTTTATACCATCATTTCAAAATTTCCCCCTCTCTGCTTTGAAATTCTCATGAATACAAATAAGAAAATGATTGTAAAAGAGCTTTAAAATTCTTAACCAAGCCTCTAAAAACAAAGGATAACCTATCAGGTTTGTCCCTAAGTAAAACTGATTGTTCTCTACCTGCCTTTACTGATTATCTGTAGCTTAGTCTTGGGCAGGTGTCTCATGAGTTTCCCCATGTTGGCATGTCCGCCCATATCATTATGCATGCCATGTTTAAGTACCTATATTGTTGGGATTTCATGGGTGATTCTTTCTTCTCACATCTAGCAGGCACATCTAACATCAGGCATCCTTGTCCTCTGGTTCTTACAATATTTCTCTCACTTCTTCCACCGCATTTCCTGAATCTTATACATAGAGATTGCGTTATAGATGTGCTAATTGAGGCTCTGAACCCAAAGGTCACTTATCCTCTGAATTTTAAATGGTTATGGATCTTTGCAGCAGTCTCCATCTGCTGCAACAAGAAGCTTCTTTGATGAGAAGTGAGATCTGTATTTGTTTGTGAATAAATATATTTAGAATATATTCATGGACTATATTTGTTTAGGGAAAATGAAAACAGTAAATTCTCCTCTAGGAACATTGACTCCCTCCAACCATGGATGTTGAGCCAAGTTCACAGTATCAAACAAAAATTCCCACCTATTAAGTGGGCTTAAGTCCAGTTGGTTATGATGCCATTTGGAATATCTTACTAAACTGACCTCTGTGGTTCCTAGGCATTGTAGCTGAGTGGTAAGAAACATTGAATGAAATTAAATTATACAGAATGTTCTTTTCTAGATAATGCCTTGAAAATACATGTTTGCATATATGTATTACAATATGGGAACTTCTCACTATCTATAATTAACAAGGCAGAATGGAAAATTAAAATTTAAGTACTTAATGAAAAAGAATACTGTCTTCATGAAAATGTGCTGTTGTTTGTGTATCTATAGAACTATCAATATTCCAAGGGCATGCTCTCTATGTAAATTTGCTCCAGTGTTTCTCTGGCATGCTTAATTTAACTTTAATGAAATTTTTTTTTGATTATACTCACTAGAATTTTTAATATATTCAAGTATGGTTGTGTTCTGTATTTGTATAGTAATTTCAATAACATCAGTAATCATTTAATGCAAATTAATAAATATGAAAAATTAAAGATAAGTAATATCACTCAGAGTTCATGGAAAATACAGAATTATAATTTCTATAGTATCTGTTGGGGCAAAACTAATCCTTAGTTCAAGGTCCAATGTTATTTCTAGAAGAGAGCACTGACAAAATTGGTTTATTTTCTAGAATGTGTTTTAGCTCAAGGGCTGATCATTATAAACTCTGTTAAATTTGACCATGTATAGGGTAATGATACAAATTAGGGCAGTTTTTATTTTTTGCATTTCCAAATTTTAAATGTATGTTTTTCTATAGAAAAAGGAATTGATAAAGCCAATATTAGTGAAACAATTTGTATTTCCTTTCAAAATAATGACAAAAGAGTTACATTTAGGAAATTAGCATTTCCTCCACACCACATAGTCACACATCTACACTATGTATTGTAGCGAGAAGGAATTTAACAGGAATCACTAATTAAGTAGTAGTTTCTTATTCTGATTCTTCATATTGTCCATTGGATCTTTAGACTTGTTGATATTGCACACTTGCTTCTTTTTAAGTCTTGGCCACCTACACATCCCATTCTCTCCTTCATATTATCACATCTTTGATTTTCTGTGCCTGTGTGAAGGACCTTTTCATGGCCAAGTATTAAAATCTGAGAAAAAAAAAATCCTATCTGTGAAGCATAAGACAAATGCTTGCAATTTCTTTTAACACTGCAAAGCTAGATACGCATTTGGATATGTTTCTAAGATGAAAGACATAACTGTGAGTTTTTTAAGCTATTAGACTGAGCCCTAGGCTTGAGTCAGCATGTGGGGGTTGTCTTTAAAAATGTTTTTTGTTGACAAACCTTTAACAGTTTTCAGAGTATGATGTCAATAATAATCCTCATTCTTTGCCCCAAACTAACTCGTATGAAGAATAATCAAGATCTCTTCATTGATATTGGTGATTCTGACTCACCTTGAATCTGAGTGGTTATCATCTTTTCCATAGTCCAAACCTCATCATTCTTCTACTCCCCCATAGTTCAAAGAGTCAGCAGCTATTTGTTTCAGCCTCTTGCTGTGTTCTGTGCTCTGAACAATCAGGTGTGCTCCTTTGGCAGAGTCTGTGTGCCAGCTGGCCTCTTAACTTGGATAGCTCTCTGGTTTTCCATAGACCTCTGTTATCTCTCTCTCTCTCTCTCTCTCTCTCTCTCTCTCTCTCTCTCTCTCATTTTTTTTAAAGAAATAGTGTTTGTATCCTAGATTATTAAATGATAATTTACCTGTTGGTTGACTTATGATATTATCACACACTTAACAATTTTGAAACCATGGTGCCTCTGTAATACCAAAAAGTGGTTGACTGGTATTTGGTGTTTTCCATCTAAATCATAGTGTTTAATGAGTATCAATTCATCAAAATGAGGTCGCTGAAAAACCTTACTGTCCTCTACAAACATAGTTGAATTTCAGAATAATCATGACACACATTTAGTAAAATGTTCTTATTAAAATAACCTTTTCTACATCAAAGTTTTGAGGAAATAGACTTTGGAATTATAAAAATTAACATTCCCATCATCATAAGAATCACAATTACAAACAGAAAATGAAAAACCCATCTTTATGAAGATTAAAAAACAGAGAAGATATTGATTCATTTTAAGTATTGTATATAAATCTTTGATAAACTAAACAAACTCAAATTTATTTTGGTGTGTTGCATTCTCAAATACAGAGTTACTCCCTAAAATATATTTACTACTGAAGATTACAATCTTCTTCTAAATTTTATTTTAATAAAAAATTAGTAGAATATAGTATGTTATTTGCTTTTTTGCCATCATTATAAGTTATATTTTGTATATTAACAGGAAATAAACATTAACCTATCTGGGAAAGAAAATATATCATAAGACATTATATTTTATGAAATATTGCTGTCAACAATCTGTTTTTCTGTCTGTCTCTCTTTTACTAGAAATTAGATGTCCATATATTCCATTAATTCCTCTCTTCTTTGTTTCACTTTGATGTAAGACAGAGTCCTACAAGGTCCAAACTGGCTATGTGCTTGCTATGTATTCTTAGATAACTTTGGGCTCCTGATCCTCCTGCCTCTGTCCACAAAGCATTCAGATTACTAGTGTGTACTGCACAATCTAATACTTCCTTGTTAAGATGTTCTTTCCATAGAACATGATGATTACAAACTTTCTTTCAGTACAAAATATTCTAAAAAGCATACAATTCATTAAATGAACTAGTTTTGTGTCCTACTATTTTGCTTTCAGACAAAATAATTATGAATCCTCATGAAATGTTATAATGAATGCTCTAACCTATGTAACATGTAAACTGAACACTCTTGTTACACTTTCTGGAGTGTGTATTATTTATCTGGTAATATGCTTCACTATTTACTTTGGGTCTCAGTACATGTTTTCAAAATGGTAAATGAATGATATAAGATTATGCCATAATATTATAGAGTTGAACATCTATATATAAACTGAATTAAAGTATTTATTACAGTTCCCAATGCACCTGACCATTGTGACAGCCATTTTTCTACCATTTATAGGAAGACTTTGAACAAACTCTAACATAGTGACTTTTATTTTTGAAAGAATTGCAAATGAACTTCCATCTCAATACTACCTGTACACAACTGTAGTACATAAACAGAAGATGGAATATGTTGATGATTGCCTTAGCAAGGTGCATTAACTGCTACACACTGGTTTCAGAAGTAATCCAAACTTCTAGGACTATTCTTAAATTTATGTTTTTTGAGAAAGTTATGAGATGTTATTGCAAAGTAGGCAAAGAAGAGACACTTGTTTGACTTTATGTGTTTTCTTTAATGAAAACAATATCTTCCCAAAAGCCAAAAAAAAAACCCCACAAAAATAAAGATTAAAAGGGCAGAGTTTATTAGTTTTTTCAACCATCTGCCACATTTAATGAAAAAGAACAATCCCTTAAGAAGTTATTTTTATTATTTGACAAATAGCTCAAGCAACTTTTCATTGTCACCAATAAACTACAGTATAACCTTATGAAATTTCTTATCTACACATACCAATTTAACATGACTTTGCTTTCCACTATAAGTACAAAGCAGCTATGAGACAACTGTTCTAGTGCTATTAAATATCACATATTTTAAGATTATGTAAATGGTTTATATTGCTCAAGATTTTATCTTCTTTCCACTACTATTTTGAGGCCCAGTTAATATATAATTTATTTATATAATATGTGTGTCTATATTATATATATATATATTTATATATTAACTATTACATATCATATATATTAACATATGTATTTAAGACATACTCCTTTCCCCAAGGCCATTTATAAGATATTGTATTAGCCTCAGATTGATGTTGAAATAGTCCTTGTATTTGACTCAGTAGGATAATCATAGGTATGTAGTCACGAGTTTGATGTCCAGTACCCCACCAACTTGCTTGAGATAATTAGACAATACCTTTAAATATAAATAGTACTGTGTGTGTGTGTGTGTGTGTGTGTGTGTGTGCCTGTGTACAATGTTTTTGATCCTTGAACTGATCTTATGTTCTGTTATCTCATGTTTGAGATTCTATAGTAGTTAAATTCTTTACAATCAAATATTAAAATAAAAGATGATTGTCTACAGTTTATTTTTTCTGGGGTTCATTTATAGTATTTTTAAAAATATACTTTTTCATAAACATTCAAAATTACATACTCTGTATAAAGTTTTATTTTGGTATGTTTCAAGAGTGTTAGTAAAGTCAAAGATTCAGCAGAGAAAGGGATTTTCTGTCTATTCTGACAAATGTCCCCACATGGCACTCATTTCCTGGGAGTGCTGCTGCCTCTGTATGACCACCAGTCACCTGAATACCCTCATTACAGAACCCTCACTGCTCAGCCCATCTGTTATTCATTAGAGCCCACAAAGCAATCATCACAACACGCCAAACAATGGCCACCCCTTTGTCATCTGGGTGGAAAACTAGAGTTCCTAGAGAGACTGATGGAAGGGGAACTCACTAACCTCTTATTTTCTTTCCCTTGGTTCTTTGATTAGTCTTACCAAAATAGAGTTGATGGAAAATGCCTTTGTATTTCTCAAAATGGTCAGAAGAAAGGCTAATGTTCTCTTTATGTCACGAAATCAAATTCAGTGGATGCTAATGTTAAGTTTAATGTAAGGAGTCTGACATGAAGATATTTGAAAAAGGCTTTGTTTTATATCAGCATCTTTAATAAATACTTTTATCACCTATTTTGTGAATGGTGTATACAAATGAGTATATAAATTCTTTAAGATAAATTAGATAAAATAAATTCATACAATTTGACAATAAGATAAAAGGCAAACACATATGTAACTCTGATCTTTGAAATGTGCCCAAAGACAGAACATTTACCTAATTGAGTAAAGAGCTTGTTGAGAAGAGAGACAGAAAGAAAACATGCTTATATTTTTTTAGGTTAAGTTTGAAATGAAAGCAGTTTACACATAAGGGCTTAGAGTAACTAATGAATATTAGTTACATGTACTTATGATTCACTGCAGTAACTTGATGGAATTACTAACATTTACTGAATCTTTTCTATTCTCCAGCATCAATTAAAACACTTTTAAACTCTTTATATGTTTTCCAACATCTTATAAGACATATATGGATACTATGATGTAAAATGATGTAAATGTGTGTGTATGATCTCAATGTTTTAGATAGAATAATTCAGATGCAAGTTATGTCACTTATTAAAATCTGAATAACATATAAGCATTGGGCTAGAATTTGAATTTAGAAAGTCTAGCTCCCAGTGCCACAATGTTATCTAAACTGACATGTACATTGTTTTCATGCAAATATATTGGATAGAGAATTATAATCTTCCCCGTTTGATTTTCCTAAAGTAAAGGGAATGTAGGAATGTATTGTGAAAGTCTGCATGCTGCTTCGCAGCCGCTCTCCTCCTTCCCAGATACTGACAAGTGTCACACTGAAGCATTGTATGTGAGTCCTGAGCGGGGCAGTCTGCCTGATCCTTGACTTGCCAGGCAAAGGCCTGGCAAGTAAGTGTACATTCAAAGAGGTGCCACAATCTGTTTTCCATCCCTTCTCCACCTCCAGCCTGGAAATCAGAGAACCTTAAGTTTATTGCTGTGATCCCTATCTAAAAAGATATAAGAAGCTCTGTCCTCTGCCACATGGACTCTGGACTCTCTGTTTCTCATCAGAAATTTCACCACTCTCTCTCTCTCTCTCTCTCTCTCTCTCTCTCTCTCTCTCTCTCTCTCTCTCTCTCTCTCTCTCTTCTCTCTCTCTCTCTCTCTCTCTCTCTCTCTCTCTCTCCTGAATTTGCCTTAGAGATGGCCCTGCTGGGCTACTTGGATTACAGCTATGTCTGTTTTTGCGCACTGATTCTGAAGGAAAAAAAAAACCGATCCTATTGCCCTAATGAAGCACAGAATGGTTCACTTCAAAGGTGCTGCTTGGTTTAATAATCAGGACTACTTCTTGAGCTCCAACATGATTAGCACATACATATTCTTAGCCAAACCTCATGAGCCTGCCCTCAAATCTTTGCATTTATCTCAGCATTCTTATATTAAAAGCTCCCACAAGAAGGTCTCATTAAGCTCTGTCCCTGACATTCAATGGATGGCTTTTCTAGCTCAGTTTTTCCTTTTTTTATTTAATTTTTTTTATTCATTTTACATACCATCCACAGATCCTCCTCTCACGTCTACTCCCAAACCACACAAAGCTTCAACAAAGAAAGAGAATACCAGACCAATTTTACTCAAGAACATCGATGCAAAAAAACACAATAAAATACTGACAAAATAAATTCTGAAATATTTTTATATAGATTTTTATAAAATACTTGTGGCTACTCAGTGATATTATTATTTCAATTAATTTAATTAGATATGAAAATAATTTTCCAAATTCATTTGTTATTTTCTAGATACTTTAACAGGAATATCAGATACACATATAAGAAATAAATTTATAGGTTCCACAAAATCACACTGAAATCTGGTAGATTGGAATACAAATACTCAAAAATACATTTAATATCATTTAATAAAATTCTGACATATATTTGTGTGATTGATTAAAATTAAAGCATTTGAAATAACATTTTAAATTAACCTTTGTGTATGAGTGTCTCATTGATATATTGAGGTTCATATTTTACTGTAGCAGTCAGTTGCTCTAAAAATACATACTATCATTCTCTAATAATTAATTTTAGATAATTATACAAGTGGCTTAATTAATTGAATAAGTTTCTGTTCAAAACTGGAGAAGTTACAACATTTTATTAACTAGATTGTGCTTCATTACATTCTATTGATTCTTTAATATGTATAATTGTGTATGGAATGATTAATGGATATAGAGGTCCAATTATTTGTTAATAAACAGACTGCTGACACGTCTTTCATAATCAAGAATGTGTTATATAAAATGTGGGACAAGTGTTGAGAAAAACCTGTTAATTTCAAGCAAGTTGCCACTAGAAACTGCCACGCACTAGAAAGTTTATCATTTAATGAACTCATGGCTTCCAATTATCTTATTTCTTTAATCCCTTGACAAGGTGATTTAAACTGTAGTCACTTAATTTGAAATTGTGGTTTATTTAGGAATATGTATCATAAGTCTTTGAAATAAAAAGAAATAAATCTTTAGTGATGACCCAAATAAAAACATTAACTATCACCATCCAATATATGAGAAATAAGTTTTTTTTTGTTTTCAGTTATATACAGATGTGTAATAAAGAATTTAAAGATGGAGAATTTTCAATTACAAAATTGATGTGTAGTTTATAACAACAAAGGAAACATGTTTAGATAAAACAGTTGCTAAACTGAGTCACATCCTAAAATTTATGTGGCATAGTATTTTATGCTTTTTGGCATTCTACTGAAAACCCTGTGACTGTGAACACTCAAGTTCATGCTTAAATTTGTAGCCATTTAGACTAAGAAATAAGCTTTTCACAGACAAAGCAATCAGTAACCAATTGACAGAAATATGAAAATAGTAAAGATGCATTAATGCATGGATACATGGATAAAGATTTTGAGCTTAAATAAATAATATTCACAGACTGAAGTCCATAAAATGGTTTATCCCACATAGTAGTTCTTTTCCAAAAGTATATCAAATAAGAGTAGAGTCAAGAGCAGGTGATATTTTATTTGTGCTGAAATGTGATATTTTATTTGTATGTTAATAAATAAAGTTTGTCTGGAGATCAGAGGTCATAGCCATAAACAGAAGTTAGGCAGTGGTAGCACACGCCCTTAATCTGATCACATGGCAGGCAGAGTCTCTGTGTGGTCAAGGACACAGCCAAGCATGGTGACAGGAGCCTTTAATTCCAGTACCAACCATTGAGACCTGGGGGTCTACATAGACAGGCAGTAACCCGGAAGTGATGTGGCTGGGCTTAGAGCCAATGAGAAGGCAGAATAGGAAGGCAATGAAGGTGCAGGTTAGACAGGAAGAAGCTCTCTTGGGAAGCTACAGCGAGGTGGTAAGCTAAGGTCAGTTGGCTGCTATTGTTCTGATCTCTATGGCTTACACCTCTGTATTTGGCTCTGTGTTTTTTATTTAATAAGACAGTTTAGAAATTCATCTACAGCAGGTGTATTTAAAATACGGAAATAACAGCAATATAAACAATAAATGATATGTATTGGATGTTTGCTATGTCTAATTATTATTTATCAATAAAAAAATCTGTAGTCTGATATCAGTGTAAGAACCTCAATGATCAGAGAAGCAGAGAAGCCACCAATGACCTCCTCTCTCTTCTGTTCCTCAATCCAAAAGGACTGAGATCCTCTCTCAGACCCACCTTACTACTTCCTGTCTCTCTATCTGTCCTTAGTCTTTCAAGACCTCTGTGGTTAATTTTTGTCAGCTAGTGGCTAGCTCCGCCCTCTGACTCAAAGCAAACTTTATTGTCAGAATGTGATCAAAATGTTACACAACAGCAATGTCCTGATATTCTTTTAAAGTTTTAATGCATAATTAGATGTAGTTTTGAATATGAATTTATTATATAGAGTCAATTTATTAGGACCTAAATTACTTAATTCATTTTCTTCGTTTTGGTTCTAGGAGAATTTAATGACTATACAACTGCCAACTGAATTGTGTAGTATTCTCTCTCTATTTAAATTGTTATTTCAAAATTTTAAAACAAGCAGCTCAAACCAGTGACAAGGCTCCGTACATTCAGACAGCAAGCTGATGTCCTGAGAGGACTCTTTGGGACCCATGTAGTGGAATAAGTGACCTGACTCTGTCAAGTTGTCCCCTGATCTCCACAAATGTTTTTGGTATGAACACACACACACACACACACACACACACACACACACACACACACACACATACTCATACACACCCCACATGTGCATGTAAATTTAAAATATAAAAAGAAAAACTTAAAAAACATACATGTGTTGAAGCTGAAAACTTTGGGCAAACAATATTTTGATTTATAAATAGCTCTCAGATCAAATGTTTTTATATTACTTTTATTTGTTTATTTATAAATTCAGTGCTTGAGTAAATTGAAGCTATAATTTCTATTCTATCTATGTGTGTGTTTATTTGTTGTTGTTGTTGTTGTTGTTGTGTGTGTGTGTGTGTGTGTGTGTGTGTGTGTGTGTTTCTGTAGAGGCAGTAGAATTGTAGATGTCTGAGGACAAATTTCTGGTGTTAGTTCTCTCCTGCTGCTCTGAGAGTCTTCAGTATCTAACTTAGGTTCATGGGCTTCATGTCAATCACCTTTATCATCTGGCCAGTTTTTTTTATAAACAATACACTTTTTAAATACTTTTGCATCTCTTGAAACCTTTGCATGTCATCCAGAATAATTGATTTTATCAATATTTCTTTAAATTTGAACAGAATATTTTTGTCCTCATACTGTGTATTCCTCTTCCCAGCCCTCCATCTTCATCAAAGTAATAGGCTTGATTAATACTCAGTTGGAGGAATTAGGTTTAGAGTGTATTGCTTACATGTTTTTATCGTGTGTGTGTGTGTGTGTGTGTGTGTGTGTATGATTATACATGTGTGTGATTGTATATCTTTGGTTCATCTCTGGGAATGTAAAACTAATCTTAGTCTAGTGTTAGGTATTTTATTTACAAAATATTCTCTCACCCTTTCTCCATATATACAGAAAAAGAAAATATATGCCATACTAGTAAGTTGTCTCTCTACAGAAAATAAATATGAAATGCTATAAAATCTCAATGAAAAAGTTATTGGTTCCTACTTGATAGGATGACCTACAAGAATAAAACTATTTTCTGTTCCAACAAATCTTTCTTGAGTAAGATAAAATAGTTTGGCCAGTAAAAATACAAGCCCCATTTGAGATAATAATAAAGAGATGGTAAAGGTATTTATGCTCAGGTGTGTGCTTTGTGAAAAAGGAAAAAAAAAAGCTAAGAGAGATTCTTGAGAATGCTGAGTCCATTGCCACTTAGAGGCTGCAATTATATATACTTTTTTTTTTTTTTTTACTGTTTAGCTTATTCTTTGAGGATTCAACTATCCTCAAATAATAAAATGGAGTTTGCTTGAACTTTCAAATATCTAGCATAGACTAATGCCTCCTGTAATTGAAGAGAAAAAAATCGAAGCCAACTAACATTCTTTTTGTTAAGCTCCAAACTCTTTAACATGTGCACATGTATATACATATGTGCACACATATTTTAACTAACTGCTAATCTTCTATTTGTAGCTAAGTATGTCTATTCACATGAACCTACAAATTTATCTGTAGTTTCACACATTTATATGGAAAAGTCAATGTAAATGAATATATGAAAACAGTGTAGATTCTCAATCTTTCATTATTAAAACAGAACTCCTGGGAGAGAGCCTTACGTAATTGTAAAAAACCGTATTAACTGGCATGGAACTTATAAGTCTAGTGAAAGTGCTGTAATTATCAAATTCAAGTACTTACAAGTATTGGCAATCTTTAGTGTTAATACTTTAGTCTTCTCTATTTAATGCAGTCAGTGGACCTGTTAATCCATCAACATGGCACTCCCTGAGTGTGATGTGGTTGTACATTATTCTTCTCTTCATCTTTTGTCTCTGAGACAAATTATCTTCCATTATGGTTGTGAGTGCATTAAACAGTGTTTTAAATATTACTTGTAGATCAAAATAAATAAACAAAGCACTGGAGACAGTGTGGATCTTTCAGTGCTACCTGGCTTCTTTGTTCCAAACTAAATTCTCATTTAAATGGTAATTTTTGTTTATATAACCAAATACTTAGGTCATAAAATTAATTTGCTGTAGCTATTGTTTCATGGAATTTTAAGGAAGAAGCTATGCTGATGTGTTGTATTATTATTTGGAAATAATAACGAAGCAATTGCTGTGGAATAGGATGGACAGTGACATCCAGCAGGCTTATAAATGTGATAGCTATTTTCCATATGAATATGTGAAGAAATGGAGACTATTATACCTGATTCATACATGGTTTACAACTTTTACAAAGACACCTTTTATGTTAGAAATTTGCTTTAGCATCCACACTTTTTTCCAGAATTGTACGCCTTATCTATCCATGGATATATCTTTTAAAAGTGAATTGATCCTGTCCTAACTAGACAGTTCCTTGTCATGTACACAAATAGCTCTGTATTCTCCCACAAATACAATTGTTCATAACGTTACTGCTGCTCTATTTATATTGCCCAGGAAACAGTAATTACCTAGATGTTTACTATCTGATGAATGGATAATGAAAATATGGTACCTATACACAATAGAATTTCATTCAAGGGTTAAAAAACGAAAAAAAATGTTAACATAAAATTTCCAATTATAAAACTTGAAATCATAACATGAAATCATAACATTAAAAGTAAATGGATGGAACTGGTGAAAAAATATACTAACAGGTAAAACAGGTACAGAAAGATAAAGCATGGCATGTTACCTCTTAAATGTGGATCTTTTGATATGTGTTTCCCTTTGGTAACAACAGAACCCAGAAACTAGAAAGAAGCAATGGGAGTGGGGGATGTCATAGTGTGTGTGTGTGTGTGTGTGTGTGTGTGTGTGTGTGTGTGTGTGTGCGTGTGTGTGGTAACTGACATATGTGACATGAAAAATATAGAGCATGAATACTGGAGGTAGAAATGTTTAATGAGTGATGGAGATGGGGCTTGGAGGAGGAAAAAGGAAGAAAGAAGCATTAACAACAGGAAGGATGGATTAAAAGCCCTGGGAAACCTATTACTTGGTGGGTTTTAGGTTGTTGTTGTTATTGTTTGTTTTTTGAGACAGGGTTTCTCTGTGTAGTTTTGGTCCCTGTCCTGGATTTTGCTCTGTAGCCCAAGCTGGCCTTGAACTCACAGAGTTCCACTGGCTCTGACTCCTGAGTGCTGGGATTAAAGGTGTGCACCACCGCTGCCTGGCGGGTTTTAGTTTTAAACCTTCTAATTTATGTATATGTTCATGTGCCTGCCTGTCTGTTTGTATACCACGTAGATGCAGTTTTCTGTTGAAGTCAAAAGGGGCCATCAAATCCCGTGGAATGGACTTAAAGGCAGTTGTGAGCCTCAAAATGTGGCAGGCACAAAAAACTACACAGAAAAACCCTGTCTCGAAAAGCAAACAAGAAAACAAACAAACAAACAAAAATGTGGAACCAAACAGGGATACCCTGAAAAGCAGCACATGATCTTAAGTACTGAGCTGTATCTCCAGATAATATTTTGAAAGCCAATTACCAAATGTATAACATAGAAAACTGATGATATAAGTTTGAACAAGGCTTCTAAAAGCCATGGGTTAATAAACAAAACTCCTAGTTCCTGTTGTGTCCCTTCTTATAAGTTTTTGATCAGGGAGGATCCAGAGGCCATCCCTATACTATATGTTCTTCTTAATCCCATTGTTTGCTGGTCCTAACTAGTTGATAACGCTCTATTGCCAAAGTAACTACACATCTTGTTTGCAATAGATAGAGAAACCAAACAGGCACTGAGCTGGAAGTTTCCTCCTCTATCGACTAGCTGCAGTAGTGCCAGGATTTTCAGTGCTATACAGGCTGCTTGGCTATCGGTAGTGCTATCTAGCTACAAACCCTCACCGTGGATTCTAACACCATCCTCCAAGTCAAACGCCTAATGGTGCAGTAGTGCAATTGCTGTTATAAGTATAATCAGCTGCCCTCTCTTTGGATGTAAGTGAGGTTTCCTTCACAAGACGTAATTCAATCCTGATATTATAAACTGGCTCACAGCCTCATGGATAAGGGTTCCTCAGGCTTGAAAAGGGTATGGAACAGTGTTGTTACACTAAACTGCCACATAACTAAACTGGCTTCCAAATATTTACATTTGTACCCAGAGACAATTTCTACCTTCAGCTTTTAACACAGAAGCTTCTCTTTGAAATGAATGGTGGTGAGCCAGAGACTCACATCTGCTCTAGATGCAGAGACTAAGTGATGGCTGAGTGGTCATCCTAAATGACACATTTATATAACACCTCTAAGGATCAGGGAACATAATGAAAGGAGTAGAGAGAATCTAAAATGAGAAGTTATAGGAAAGTAATGAGGATTATTAATAGCATTATTTATGGAGTTATCAAAGAACAAATTTAATAAAAGTTAAAATGAGGGAAGTGACATTCCAAATTCTGTAGCTGTCACTGTGCCCTTTCTTTCCTTTGTCAAGTATCTTCCTTGGCTAAAGGAAGCATCATAGGGTCTGCTTTCTTACTTATCCATTTCTCAGAGTTTTTTTTTCATTTGTATCACTATAAAGATTATTATTAAGCATTTATTCTAGATTCTACTACAGGAAATCATTATAGTATATGATACCCTTATGTTGAAAAAGTTCCTCGGTATTGAGTTTGTGTTAATTTGAAAGGAATGAACAGTGGACATAAGATATGTGGTATGAAAGTTTGGTTTGCTAAATTTCATTCCATCCCATTTCTACTGTCAAATTATATTCAAGGAATTGCTGATACCACAGATTGTCATTTTTAGAAAGAGAACTCAACCCAATGCGTTCTTTGTGGTATGCAATTGTTTGACCATCAAGCTACATCACCAGCTCTTCTGTAAATCTGAATTTACAGCAGGGTCCCTCTAAATTGCTCAGGGTGGCCCTAAACGTCGAATCTTCCTGACTCTACATCCTGAGTGTCTGGAATTATAGTTCACTAGACCAAACAATTGTTTACATAATTGCCTTTAAATATTCATTAATTGTGTACATGTCTCTTAAAAGTTATTTTGTACTTTTTGGCATTTGTCTACATATTGCCTTTTTCACATTTCCTTATTATTTCCTATGTCCTGAATATAATACGTCAGAATTAAAAAAAGTAACTCAGATACCTGTTTCAAATTAGGAAACCACTAAGATATCAAGATACTGTTGTATCAAAAATATACACATAGTTTAAGAGATTGTATACTTATGCTGCAGGAGCTTGAAACACAAACATTTCCCAATGTACACTTACCTCCTTGACATTAACTCATCCTTCTCTCCTTCCAAAACTTCTGTTGATATCACAACATATTTTCTTCCTATGCTTTAAATAGGTGTCATGCAAAGGACAGTCTCAGAACCCTTCCCCAGAGAAATAGCTTAGGGATCTCTGTCTACTTATCGAAGTAGTTTGGGTTCTTATATTTTACCAAAAAATTATAAAATTTAGATAATTGAATTAGACATTTGAAGTATTCCTAAAGTAGATTAAGTATAAATTTATGGAGCTCAGTCTTCAGGCATCTTAGATTGCCTGCCCTCATCCAAAGGCCTTGTGAAGGTCACTAACAAAATGTTCACATAGTGCAATGCTGTTTTAAAACACGCAGAAATAAAGTATCTTAATTCTAACAAGATTTCCCTTTCTTTTGCCACATGCCTGCTGTCACAGTTCACTTGCCTTGGTGCTTTTTAGCACCATGTTGTCAAGTATGAAACACAGAAAGTTTGAGATATGTTTATCAGACTTCCTACCTCCGTCACAGTCAGTTGCTTAAGTAGCTACTTGATATTCGGCATTTAAGGAAGGATTTGCTTTTTAGTTCTACCACTCATGAGATGGTACTCAAAAATACATAATATAACATAATTTATTATTTAAACTCTGAGATTGACCTTGGGGGGGGAGAGAGAGAGAGAGAGAGAGAGAGAGAGAGAGAGAGAGAGAGAGAGAGAGAGAGAGAGAGAGAGAAGAGAGAAAAAGAGAGATTGAGAGAGAACACAATGCATGCCCCTTGTATCTGTTCTACTGTTCCCTTTGGTAAAACATTTTTATTATTTTGTGTAGCCAGAAGCTTTTCTGTGTCCCACCTGGCCCACAGTCAGAACAAATGTCTCTTACCTGCCAGTCCCACAGCAAGTAAACACACAGACTATTATTATTTTTAAACTATGGCCATGGCAGGCTTCTTGGTATCTAGTTCTTATATCTTAAATTAACCCATTTCTATTAATCTATAAGTTGCCATGTGGCTGTGGCTTACCAGTCTGCTGGAATGTTGTTCCTTTGGTGGCAGCTGGCGCCTGCTTTTCCTCTCCTTTCTCTTCCTGTAATTTTCCTTGTCTGCTTCTATGTATATTTATGTGTATGTATGTGCCACATATGTATAGGTGCTCACTGAAACCAGAAAGGAACATGAGCATCTCTGGAAATGAAGTTAAAGATGGTTGTAAGGCACTCTAGATGGGTCCTAGGGAAAGAGTGCAGGCTCCTCTGGAAGAAGAGTTCATAACCATTGAGTCATTTCTGTATCCCCTTTGTTTCTGTAATGATCACTTACTAATTTTACAAAAACAAAATTTCCATAAAATATGTTTTCCAAGGACAATTTCAGGCTTTCAGGCATTCATACACTATACTTATGTCTTCCTTTTCTTTAATGATTTTACTATGAGAGTTCCTTTTTTTTTTTTTTTTTTTGCTGTCAATTGTAGGACCTTGAAGTAACTCAATGACTCACCTCCTGAACCTTGAAATTCATCCCATTTGATGTGAAAATAATCATGTGTTTTCGTGGAAATTTTGACATGTTATTATTTAACAGCATTTTCCAAGTCACTATTCTATTTTTATTGATTCAACATGTTATGATAACATAGCTAATATTTTATTTCTACATTTGTGTTTCAATTTTTAAATGAGGTCTCCCAGTTTCCTTATTTCTAGGTGTCACAAATGGCATGTCTGTGCACTGCAGCCTCTTTTGCTAAATTGGTAAAAAGAAAAGACAAGAGAGGTAATGATGGAAGGAAGTTCTGAACGTAACCACGGGGAGCATGCTGGACAGAGCACGTCAGTGACTGCTGTTTAGAAATAAAAACTAGTCTTACACTTTTACTTCTGGCTCAAAGTGATAGCTGCCTTCTCCTCATGTTTGACCATGGTGCCTTTTCATCTTTCATGGGTAATTTGCCTCTAAATATAATTGTTTAAGATCTTTGCAATTCAAGCTTTTTAGTGTATCCTGGTTGAAATCCATCACAAACAGCCAAAGAATTTCATAGTATGTTGTGTGACAGAATTTTCCTGGGGAGACAACAGTACATCAATCTATTCACCCTACATAGGAAGCCTGTGACAAACTGAATTATGGTTACCACCAAAGTTCAGCTTGGTGAACCAATTGATTTTGTTTGGGTTACTTATTATGGGTGAGAGGTTACTTAGAGTAGCAGAAATAACTCAAAGACAGCTCACCAAAGCTCATTCAACAGGGTGACAGCTCACAAAAGCTAGAAATCTGGAACACACTGCATAGCCTACTCAGCTGGACAAGTTGGAGAGTGTCCCTTCCAGGCACCTTAGTCAGTCTAAGCTTCTTGTAGACAGCTTGATTCCTTGGGAGACTTTCAGGCAGCTGGTCTGGCCTGAGTTGTCTTTGCAGCTAGTGTCTGTGGGTGACTCTCATCAGAGGACAGAGGGAACCTAGCAACTCTGGTCCATTTCAGGAACTTCCTAAAGCTGTTCTGAGTTCTTTATCTCCCATATTAGGAATTTCTCTGCAGGACAGAATGTTTCAGTTTCTGAGGATACTACTATGCAGGAGGGTCTGAAATTGCACCAATGTCATGTGGCTTCAGAGTTGTTCTATTAATACTAAACAAGGAAAAACGAAATAGGACATTTCATGAATCCATCTTTAACTTACATTTGTCTTGATTTTCCATTTGTTGATGAATTTATCACTGGTGTCTCTGAGAATGCTTCCACCATACAACCATTTTTACTAAAACACAACGTGTAGCTGAAATCTGCCTTGAATTCAAAACTCTGGTGATGGGAATGTCATTTTCAACTTCTTTGAAGTTCTTCTCTCAGTATAAATAAGAAAGGAGATCCCATTTGGTATGGAGTAACTTTCACCTCCCCTGAAGCAGCAGCTCGGAGTTTTCGGCCAGTGCTTACAATATCACGAAAAGCCTTGCCCATCCATTTAAAACAACATTTGTTCTTTATCTAGCAGGCATACTTTTAGATCTCTGATCATAACTCAGCGGATGTAAATTTTTGCTTTGGAACCTTGTAGTAAAATTGAGCACACTAAACTTTCTATGACACCAGTGATTTTTATGTCACCATTATCTTTACAGCCTGGCCTTTGAAGAGACTGATAACTCTAAGTGACTAGGCCCTCTTGCCAGAACATGCTTAAAGAGTGATGACATGTTTTAAGATAAAAATAAATATAATTTTTATTTTATGACATGAACTAAATGTGCTATTTTAAAATTTATATTAAATTCACACACACACACACACATGCAGAGAGAGAGAGAGAGGCTTTTCAAAATTTGCAAAACACAGCCTATAGAGTACATCTTTTGCATATAAAAAGCCTGCAATTCATCTTCAGCATCAAAACATATATTGGCAAAATAGCAAATCTAATTTAATTCAAAAGTATATTTAGTTAGTTAGTATTAAAAATTGTTGTGAATGGGTTAAGCATGAAGCCTGGATGTGACTTTGGATAAGTCAATCATATCATAGCTTCACATTAGTGAATGGCACAGAGTTTATTAGACAATAGAAGAAGAATATGGTGTGGAAATTTATTAGGGTCTGCTCAAATATTACTTCATGGTTGAGTCTTAGTATTTTATTTTATCTGTTGTAATGAGTCAGACTACTTATCTATTGTGCTGCATTTTTTGGGGGTTGCCCACACTGAGAGAGATGCCAGGATCCTTCAACATATTATCATTGCTCTATTTTCCTTTTAGAGTGGGTAATATCAGTTTGTTGTAAGTGCAGCTATATGACCTCAGAAGCTGTGGCAGTTTAGTCTCTACTGTCTCTGCCACCTGCCTGAACTTACTGAATGAAGGGAGCGTGGGAACAAGGAAATTGTCCCAAATCTGAAAAGAGGAATAACAGACACTCTGCATGCGAAAATTATCAGCCAATTAGCACTATAGGGAACTAACTGATATGTAACAAAAATTGGGCTGTTTTGTAAAACTTTAAGGAGAGCAGTTTTAATAATCATTTTTTCTATTGAAAAAAAGCAGTCTGATCTTAGGTTGGGGTCAAATAGTGTGCACTTTGCCACTCTGTTTTGTTGTTGTTGTTGTTGTTATGGTTGCTGTGATATACTTTCATCCCAACAAATTGGTTGTGAGTTGCAACTGAAAATAGATTCATACGTATTTCTGCCGGGAGACAGCCTCAGCAGTTTCAGGGGTCTGAAGGATGGGATACCTGGAAGGCCCAGTAACAACTCAGAGACAATGTTCCTGTAAGTTGACAAGTCACTTCGGGCTTCTGCAGTTGCTAAGTTTCTTTTGCTTCCCTGGCTTCTCTAACTTCTCTTAGCTTCTCTAACTCCTCTTCGCTTCTCTAACTTTTCTCAGCTTCTGCTTTTGCCCTGGTGACCTCAGTCTTTTATTATCATAAGTAAAGGGGAAACAGAAAGAAAAGGGGAAATCACCCAATACAAAATGTTCTCATAATTCCAAAGATTACTCTTAGATAATCACCAATATATTCTTTATCATCTTTTACTAAACACAGGAACTATCCCAGACTTAACATCAAAGCAAGCACAATCTATTTTTATTATTAATTATTATACAATCTTTTGAGCACTTGACCCAGAGCCTAGCAACATGCAATTTCACAAAAAAGGTAAAAATAAGAACAGTGGCCAATGTACCAAACAGTCATTTCCTTCTCACAAAGCCTGCTCCAACTTCAAGACCCCTGGAGCCACCTAAGTTCCACCTCAACCCTCTGCAAACACTAAGCCCCATGACTGGTGGGCTACAATGACCTCAGACAAGAAACCTGTCCCTGAAAGTCAGCAACTTCTGTCCTTCTATATCCAACAATTCCAAGGAAGACCTAATCTAATTTTTAGAGCTTCTATGCTGTGGGATGGTCTGTATGTCAAATGTGTTGCTGATTGGTCAATGAATAAATCACTGATTGGTCAGTGGCCAGGCAGGAAGTATAGGTGGGACTAACAGAGAGGAGAATTGAGAGAACAGGAAGCTGGGTGGAGGAGACACTGCCAGCCGCCATCAGGACAAGGAAGATGTAAAGTACTGGTAAGCCACAAGCCACGTGGCAAGGTATAGATTAATAAAAATGGATTAATTTAAGCTGTAAGAACAGTTAGCAAGAAGCCTGCCACGGCCATACAGTTTGTAAGCAATATAAGTCTCTGTGTTTACTTGGTTGGGTCTGAGCGACTGTGGGACTGGAGGCTGAGAGAGATTTGTCCTGACTGTGGGCCAGGCAGGAAAACTCTAGCTACAGAAGCTCATCTTTCTTGGCAGCTCTTTTCAATCTAGGAACCCAATAAAACTTATAGCAATCTCTCCATCAATTGTCACATTGTCTCTACACTCCTTCAGGAGAAATAAAAAATATCTGAATTAAAGTTGCCATCTCCCTTTCTTGGTGGAGGCCACTATTTTTCTCCTATTCTAGGTTCCCACACTTTTAGTTTGTCATCCCATCTATGTTACTCTATCCACAGTCTTCAACCAACACCCCTTAGGGTCTCAAGTTTTACACAATGTCCTTGGAATATCCTCAGAAACTGAATTATTCATTATGGCCAATTTAAGTTGACCACACTTTCGGTACAGTTTATCCAAGCCTGAAAAGCTTCCCCAGAGTGCAGGTTCTTTTCCATGAACTACATAACTGCCTTAAACCCAGCCTGGGTGATCATCTCTGTATAATTTCCTGTGAAATTTACTTCAATCTTTTCCTGTATCATAGAAATCACCATTGATCTTGGAACATAGAACATGAAGATCAGATAGAAGAAAAAGACTAGTATTCCAAGAAGTATTTATATGGAGGGAGGACATGACATGTGCATGCCACAAAGCATGACCTTGGGACACATAGGCATTTCTGCCTTGGCCCTCTAGAAGCATGCTAAGCAGAAGATCTGGAGGGGAACACACGGAGGGTTGATGGTTCACTATCTTGGGTCCCCTTTTCTCCAGTCTCTGCTGGCAGCACGTCAGCCATCTTATATCCTGTCCCTGGCATATTTCCATGTATATTTTTGAAGCTTCAATATTTACTTCAAAATACAACTCAACTCAGCTACATAGAAAATATCATCCATAATTTATAATATTTGTCTTCATAAACATATTGCACAATATTACTTTCTGGAATTAGAAAATCAAACTTACTCTGATTTTTGTTTCAACACTAGAGTTATATTAATCACAGCAGCTACTTGTGCTTGCAAAATAATCCTTAACTGTCACTGAGCGGGGAGCCATATTTATAAAGTCTGTCATTAACCAGAATCTAAGCTTGGGAACACTTTTTGTGGACCAGAGTAAGTGTTCCTAAGTGTATTCATGAATCTGTGCCTTGGGAATAAGGCAGAAATAACGATTTTCAGATATGTGCGTGTGAGGAGGGAGGTGAAGAAGGGAGAGGTGAGAGAAAGATGGAGGGAGAGAGGTGGATAAAGAGGAAGGGAGTGAAGGAAAGATGGTGGAAAGAGGACAAGAGGAAGTAGAGGGAGACAGAATCCCAGAGTTATGAGAGAAATATCACATGACATCTGATCAAAGTTGATATAACATTAATGTCAAAACCTTCTTGAGATAATAACACTATGTTTCCAACAGATAAACTGAAGGTGAGGTGCCGTTGTCTTTAGTATTTTGATGTATTACTTGGAAATAAATTCCTAAAGATTATTTATATATTTCATGAAAATACAAATAATGATGCTGCATGTTCCTGATGTTTATAATGAACAGTTCTAATGATAATCTCATAGAATGTCTTTATATGTACAGCTATCAATTATTTTATTTTAAGTACTCGGTGAAAATATCTTTATCCACAATATACTTTCTGTAAGTTTTAGGGTTTGTATTTATTGCAAATTGCATTCCTATGCTATATTTGCTGTGAAAACATCTGCTGAATGGAATATTTTAAACTTCTCCAAAGCTTAGTGTTTTGATAATGATTTAAACTCTAAAGAGTCATATGTAATTGTGTGTGTGTGTGTGTGTGTGTGTGTGTGTGTGTTTGAGTAACTTCCTTGAATATTCTTAACAGGGAGATACAGCATTAGGAAGTTTGCTGAGTTATCACAAGTCTCATAGTATCACAAAGTTTTGACTATATCCTGGCTTCTGGCACTGACTTGAATTATCATGATAATCCCTTGCCCAGGAGTCCTCAGCACATATAGAGAACAACTGCCACTAGATTCATAGAGGACAAAATTAAAAATTGATGGTGCTTATTGGCTGGAGTGTATAGTGGCTAGGGAAAACTTTAATAAATTCTAATTAAAACTCAGGTACAATATCAGGTACAATTTTTTGTCATAATTTATTTGTTCATAAAATAGTCATTAAGAAAACTCTATAAGCTCCCTTTAGTGCAGGAATCAAAACACTGAGAGAATGATCAGATATATCCAACTCTATCACACAGAGGTAGAGCTGAAATATAACAAAAAGCAAAACAGAATTTGAGATTGTAATGAGTGAAGCTTGAAGGCCATGTGACTATGTAAACGATTAATGAAACAAGCTCAAACGGAGCACCAGGAAATGTGTAAGCAAGTAGGAGATACACATGTCACGATAGCAAGTTCACCATACCGGGCTACACAATTTGGGGAAAATCTAAAGCATACTATGCTGTGAAGAAGCAAACCCAAGAGCATGAGTCAAAGCTTGTACCCACAGGCTGTGTGTCTTTCTTTAGGAAGCCCTAGCTTTTCTCTAGAAGGTTTTCAATTGATTGAATCAATCATAGATTATGGAGTCAATCAGCATTATTTGAAATCAATTTATTATTAACTTAATTTAAATCTTATCCACATTGTTTTTTATAAGTCCACATACACAATAATGTCTGAGTGGCTTACTGGGAACTGTAGTTTGACCTCACTGTTGGACAACAATGGCCATTGGAGTAGTGGTAAAGATAAATCACAGGCAGGGACATGGTAGTGACAAAGGCCTGAACAGCATGCATAATTTGATACTGGAACAACAAACACGTGAGTTGTCAGTAACATTTTGGTCAGTTTAGGGTGCTGTAACAAAATGCAATAGACCAAATTGTTAATAAACATTATGAATAACAGAAATTTAATTTATGGCTTTGGGGGCTGGAATATAAACCAATAGGTCTCTCTGACTGAGGTAAGATGAGAGCAATCTTCAGTGGTACAGATTATCAACATCTTGTTGTATGCTCATGGGATGATAGTGGGAGAAAGCATATAAAAAAATTCACAGTTCCAGTTTCCTGACATAATCACCCCCCAAAAACATATCCTTTAATATCATCACATCATGTGATAGTATGCCAACACACACTCTTTTGAAGACTGTAAATATTTGTTTACTGCAGTTGGAATGAATGGCTCACAACAGCCAGCAAAATTCGCAAAATCTGGCCAGGGTTCTGCAGCATCCTGTGTGACACAAGACAATGCTGGGCTAAAAATTTCAGAAGTGATGATGTAGATTGCTGAAGACAGGTATGATAGGCTGTGCTTGATGTCATCCTCTGGCTATGCCACTCAGATTCTGCTAATGGGAACAAAAGCAATGTCAGGTAGGCTGGGCAGTAATACATGGTGGCAGTTAGAGTGCTGTGGAGTTTTGGATGGTAGTTATATTTTAAAAGTCAAGTCATCAACATTTTGATAATGGATTAGAAGGAAAGTTAGAAAAATATAGAAACAGAAGGTTGTCCACTATTTTAGCTATAGCAAATGAAGAATGGAAATGTTGTTAAATGGGAAAAACAGAAATAACAGAAATTATGAGACAGTTATTACAAGTTTGCTGCATTTGTAGTATGTAAAAACATCTATTAAATAGCCAACTGTAGATCCCTAACTGGTGATTTGATGTGCGGGTCTGGAGTTCAGAAAACAGAGCCCAGCACATAGAGATCCAGGCACATATAAGAAATAATTACCATTGTGATTTTGAATAAGGAAAGTGAAAAGAAAGTCAAAATTATTGTTTTTACTTGTTTGTTTCATTATTGTTAAATTAGACTTTTGTCTTCTGATTGATTTTCAATGTTTCGCTTACATACATTTATTTGAAACATTCTGTAATGTTTAAAGATGCATAAATGTCACTCATGATCTTACCATTCAATGGTGAACTAATAAATTTTTTGGTTTTAAGGAAATTTTTCTTTTTTTTTTTCTTTTTTTTTTTATTTTTTTAATTTTTTTTTTTTTTTTTTTTGGTTTTTCGAGACAGGGTTTCTCTGTGTAGCTTTGCGCCTTTCCTGGAACGCACTTGGTAGCCCAGGCTGGCCTCGAACTGACAGAGATCCGCCGGCCTCTGCCTCCCGAGTGCTGGGATTAAAGGTGTGCGCCACCACCGCCCGGCCGGTTTTAAGGAAATTTTTCTATACATTTTATTTAAATTACTATTTTAAAGACAGACAGAAATTTCTTTTTAGCTTTTTGTTTTGCTTAAAAGTTACAGTAACACAGGATCTTTTATTTAGAATGATTTTTTTTTCATTTTATATAATGACCACAGTTCTCCCTCCCACTCACCCTGCACCTCTCCCTCACCCCACCCCTGATCCACTCCTCAGAGAGGGTAAGGCCTCCCAAACAAGTCTGGCATATCAATTTGAGGCAGGACCAAAGAACTCCCCTCTGTATCAGGATTGAGCAAGGTATCCCTTCATAGGGAATGGGTTCCAAAAAGCCATGGCTTAGGCAGTATATGGGGCCACTGGCAGTGAGACCAAGATTTATCCCTAGTAAAACATGATCTTTAATAATCATATGGCACTATACTGTATGTGACACTTAACTCTTTAGCTGATGTCACTCATTTGTCATTCTCACCCTTATGCTATGACTGATAATTTGTAAATATTGTTTTTGTCACAATTATACATTGTCATAATGAAATTTATATGTTAAATCAACATGTTACCTACTTAGTAAGTGAAAAATAGTATGCACATTTGTTTTATGGAATTATAACATCATATGTTACTAAATAAGTAATGTGAAAATTTAAAATAAAGACTTTTTTTTTTTTAGCAAGAATAACCCTCAAAGGTAGTGAAGCCTGTCTCTTTACAACTGCAGGAAGATAGAAGACCTGGATAATTGAGATGAGCCACTTAAGAATAAGTGAGAACAGAACTGGTGTATGCATGTCGTCTGAATTGGAGGGAATGATGTAGAGACACTTTTTAAACTTTATATTTCTTGAAAAGAAAAGTTCTCAGACATCTTCAGACTTCCTCTTACAAGATATTCATTGAAAAGATAATTCTCCAAACACAAATTTCTGAGCTTCAACTTACCAAACACTCCCATCCCCAGTGAGCAATTTATGCTTTTGCAAAATGGCAGAAAATGTCACATTTGACAACTATTCACAAAAAACAGTTTCACTCAAAGGAGTCTCTCTTTGAAAGAAAGTCATATATACGCCGGCCTGAAGGAGTCTAAAATGAGATTGAAAACAAACCTCCTTGAATTGGATAAGACCTTTTCTCTTTGGTGCTCTTTGCTTTTCTACATCACTGTTCTGGTTTTGTTCGATGTTATTTTTTTAGTCTCCTACCAACAGGTTTCCATCAACATGATCTCGTCATAACTCGTCTCAATCAGTGATGAGTCAGTTTACTCTGGTAATTCATGAGGGGCAGCTGCTTTTCAAATCTGAATTTTATTTTGAATATTTAGCTATGCAACTATTGGCATTCTTCCACTAACTTGTAAGCCTATTTTGCTGAATGTTTTTGAATGAGAGATGAATGAGCCAAGAAATACTTCTAAAGCAAATTTTCCTCTATTAACACATATGAAAGATGTACTGCATCTCTTTAAAAGTATCAGCAGATCTGAGTGGAAATGAAGGAAGCAGCAAACTTAGTTAATATGTAAACTTCTACTTGGAAATAGAAAGATGCAGGTCGGGGTGGGAGGAGCTTGGTGATCTGGTGCTTGTCTAGTGTGCAGGGGATTGAGTTAAGTGTGTATCAGAACTGCAGTCAGGGAGCTTATTTTAATGAGAATGCTAGCAATAATGAAAATCACAGCTTTCTCACTTAAAAAAGCTATTAGTTTAAATAGGTATAAGTTACCTAGTAAATTTGTGAGAAAAATAGCACTATTAATTACTTGCATACAATGAACTTCTCACATTTTAGAAATCATAAAACAAGGTTAAAAGCAAAAAAAAAATGTTTAAGGATGTAATTTTCTGAGAAAATTATTTCAAACAAAAAGTTTAAATTGAATTAATTCTAAAATTCTGAAAATAATGAAAGGTCAATTTCAAGACAATTCCCTCAGTATCCAAGGGGAACACACAAAGGAACCGATATTTCTTGCGGTTGAATGACATTTTAAATTATTAATGTATACTCATTCCCGTAACATATTATTACATATGATCAAAGTCGGAATCCTTTAGAAATTGAATTTAATATAGTGTAAGCAACAGGATAGATGAAATTGTTCTTGAAAATGAGGACAAGTAGGCAAATGCAGTGTTTTATATGGGCTGCAACCAGAAGGTGTGGTCTAGATTTATGATGAGTCTTTTTAAGTCTAATAATCAGATTAAAAAATCCCTCACAGGAGTGGTGAGTAGCTTGGGTTTTAGGTGATTCTAGACTTCTATTCAAGTTGATAACCAAGATTAGTCATCACAGTAAATTAATATAGTGTTCATTTGACAGCGATTTTGAGATAAAAATTGGTAAAGGGAATGCAAAGTTATGAATAATTGACAAACATTTGTTTATTGCTGCAATCCATAATTTTGTTATATTACTGTATAATATAAAACTTACCACAGTGCATGACAACAACCTTTGAATGGACTGAGCTGTACTTGTCTTTATACAAATGTGTGAAAATTGCAGACAAAAAGATTATGTAGCTTGCACTAGTCCTCTAGGTAAGAATAAATCACTCAAGTCATGAGTATACATAATCAACTGTGGTGCAAGACTACTCTTGAGCAAATTTACTGCACCCAGAATTACCAAAGAATTTCATATAAGAGTGTTCACCATTAACATATAAGATCAGGTTCCCACATGAGAAGAAGGTAAGCAAGTGTCAAAATACGCTGGGTGTATTTGACATTAGTCATTGGAGAAGAATTCATAAATTGCAGAAATTTCTTCCTATGCTCCTTTACAACCTGTTCTTGAATATTTGCTAGAATTTGCTAACCATCAGCAAAAGTTAGTATCCTGAAGATGGCAAAGGAGTGAAAAGAATAAAAAGTAAAATATTTTTAGTTACAGAAAAATCATAAAACTAGGAAGGTTTATCGAGTCATTAAACTGCCAAGACAAAACAGGCACTTTGGCAAAGAAGTGAGAGTGGGAAGAATTAAGGTTTAAACAACTGGAATGGGTCTTACACAATTTCTGTTGGAAGCAGAGCAATAAGGATTAACAAGATATGCTTAGTGATGCAGAAGACTATTGTCAGACTATGAGTAAAATGTTTAACAGTGTCTTTGTCTGTCACCCCAGAAATTTTAAAACTGCCACATTCAGTGGAATTTTTTGTGACCTGGGATTTCAAAATCTAAATATTGTACAGCAAATCTCATCTTGTACTGTAGATACACAATGTTAAAAACACCATCCTTGGAGAGAGCCTAGGATCATTGAGGAGTGCCTAGGAATATTTGCTGGCATTTGTATGGAAGACCTTATACAAGGGGCCTTCTGATGAAAGGATTTCCAAGAGATCTTCTGGTCCTTATGCCCTTTCTTCCTTCCTGTTGCCTCATCATACTTCTGAGAATATAATAGATATCTTAAAGAAGATAAATTCACTTGGTTATTCAGGTATTTTCATCCATCAGCACATCCCAAGCTGAACTAAACCATGGATATGATAAAGTATATCAGTATGTAGGGATCACATGTTTTAGTTTGCTGTGATTTTCATCAAGGATTTTCATATTTTATTTTCTGCCCTTAGAAACTGGAAAAAGGATCTAGAGAAATGTCTCAACTTTTAAGAGTACTGACTGTTCTTATAGAGGCCTCTTGAGTTCTTAGCACTCACATGTGGCTCACAAACAATATAACTCTGATTCAAAGGATTCCAATCACTTCTTCATCCAATGATAGCTCTTGTTAGCACATGGTACATAAAACTTTATG
The DNA here is from genome assembly GCF_007827085.1 of Peromyscus californicus insignis. Lineage (NCBI taxonomy): Eukaryota > Metazoa > Chordata > Mammalia > Rodentia > Cricetidae > Peromyscus > Peromyscus californicus. The sequence goes on along the minus strand of NW_026294436.1, from coordinate 32,174,908 downwards.
TTCCCACATAAAAATAGATAGTAGATAGATAGATACATAGATACATAGATAGATACAGAGACAGACAAGAATAGCAGGAAAGACTTTAGCTTATGGTTATGACAGGCTGCTATCATCACAGCCCAATTCCAAGGAAAAGATCCATTCTTTTCCACACTGGCAACCTATGCTTTGAAATCAGGATAAAATCCATCTTGTACTGTAGTTTCATCATTCCTGGGGCTCACTCTTAGTAGATGAAAAACCCAAGCACATGTACATGTCTTTTCCAGTTCTGTGAAGCCATGGACATACCCCAGGAGCATAGTTGCATGGTGGAACTCCTAGAGCCTTGTTGGAAAGACTTGACTCACAGAAAGGAAAACAACTGCAAGCTCTTCTAATTTCACTGTCTGTTATGTGAGCTCTCACACATGGTGGTTTCCAAAGATTTGGAGCCATTTTTATTTTAACCTTCAAATAATTTAAGTTTATTTTGTTTTGTTTTTGCTGCTTTGTCTCATGTTTGTTTTCCTCTAGCTCTACATCGTAGGGGTAAAAGAGACCCTAGAAATTGCGAAAGCCTGCATATCCTCATAATTCTACTTAGGAATTCAACATCTCATAGACACTTCTGATTTAATACCCACAAATGCATCTTTTACAAGGAAGTTATACTAGTACTAACATTCGTCAGCTCTGCTCAGCTATTCTGCTCTGGAACAATATTCTAGAGACAGCAAAAGCATGCGAAGACCATTGTATTGTCACAAATTGTATTGGATGCTTTGTCATCTCTTCATATCTGGAAAATTACTTTGGGTTTCAGGATAGAATTACCCAATGTCACTGATCTCAACCATCTCCTTAAAAATGTGCCAGGATGAAAAGAGCCATGGTCTTGTTATAGAATGAATGAAAATAGTATTACCTTTTTCTTATAGGTTCTGCATTCCAGAAGCATTGGCCTTTGTCTGATGTTAACTGTAGACCAACAACAGGTACATCAGGATGTTAGTCTTGATAAACATAGCTCTGGCACTTGAGTTTTCCATCACTGTTTACTCTGTAAGCTTTTCTCTTGCTCTCTTCACCCTACACCTCTCTGTCACACTAGCTTGATATCTAAACATTAGTGTGAGCATGCAGACCCTGGGTGTTCTGAAAACATATTTAACCTCCCCCCATCGAGGCTGCAGGAGGTAGAGGTGTCCCATCATAGGGGGTGGGCTCCCAAAAGCCTGCTCATGCACCAGGGATGGATTCTGATCCTACCACCAGGGGGCTCCCCAAGCAGATCAAGCTATCCAATTGTCTTACCATGCAGAGGGCCTAGTCCAGTCCCATGCAGGCTCCATGGCCAATGTTTCAATTTTCATGAGTTCCCACTAGTTTGGTTTGGTCATCTCTGCAGGTTTCCCCATCATGATCCTGATGCACTTGCTCATAGAATCCCTCTTCTCTCTCTTTTACTGGACTCCTGGAGCTCTGCCTGGTATTTGGCAGTGGATATCTGCAATTGCTTCCATCAGTCATTGGAGAAAAAGCTCTGTGATGACAGTTAGTGTATTCACCGGTCTGATCACTGGGGCAAGCCAGTTCAGTTCAGGCGAACTTTCCACTATTTCTAGTAGTCCAAGCTGGGGTCATCCTTGGGAATTCCTGGCAACTTCCCTAGCACCGGGTTTCTCTCTATCCCCATGATATCTCCCTCTATTATTGTATCTCTTTCATTGCTTTCCTCCTCCATTCCTATTCCAGCTCGACCATCCCATTCCCTTATGTTCTCATCCCCCACCACCTATCCTCCATTACCAACCCCTCATCCCCAGTTTACTCATGGAGATCTCATCTATTTCCCCTTCCCTGGGTGTTCCATCTTTGGGTCTTCCTTGTTAGCTAGCTTCTCTGGAGCTGTGGGTTGTAGTCTGGTTATCCTTTGCTTTACATCAAGTATCCACATATGAGTGGGTACATACCATGTTTGTCCTTCTGAGTCTGGGTTACCTCACTCAGGATGATATTTTACAGATATATCAATTTGCCTGCAAATTTCATGATGTCATTGTTTTTCTTTGCTGAGTAATACTCCATTGTGTATATGTACCACATTTTCTTAATCCATTCTTCAGTTGAGGGGCATCTAGGTTGTATCCAGGTTCTTGCTATTATAAATAATGCTGCTATGAACATTGTTGAGCATGTGTCCTTGTTTTATGATTGGGTATATGCCCAAGAGTGGTATAGCTGGGTCTCAAAGTAGATTCACTCATAATTTTCTACAGAAAAGAAAGAGGTCATACTAAAAATAGTATCTATTTTCTTCTCAAGTAAAATGTATTTAACTATTAGCCAGTGAGTCTCAAGTTTCAAGCAGTTTCCATATAACCATGTGCACATTCTTCACTTCTCAATTACACTTAAGTTGAACAGACATTTTTGAAAAAAGTATGGTTGTGAGGCTAACCTTTAATGGTTGAGCCACCTCTCCAGCTCTATTCCCTATGCTAGGTTGCCTCTCCCAGGCTGGATGCAGGGGAAGGAGCTTGGTCCTGCCTCAACTTAATGTGTCATAGTTTGTTGATGTCCATGGGAAGCCTAACCCATTCTGAACAGAGATGGAGGAGGCATGCAAGTGGGGAAGGCTACAGGGGAGGATGGAGGAGGGAACAGGAGGAAAGGAGGAGGGAGAAACTGTGATCTGGGTGTGAAATAGATGAAAAATATTAATTAATAAAAAAAATTTGAACATGCTGATTACCACAGTTATTTCACTTCGAAAGAATAAAAAAATCAATCATCTTGATCTAGTTGAAGGAGAGAGTAAGGCAAGCAGCAGGAATCTGTATGTTTCTCCAAAGCAATGGAGGATAAAAATTGACACTACAAATATGTAGTGTATTTTTTACTCAAATTCTATAACTTCAGTATAATATTGTATAGGCTACTGGCTATACATAAACCCTGGAAGATTAAAAAGATGATAAGAACAAATCTCTAATATATAATGCCCCAAAGCTTTGCATGTTGTAGAGTTGCTCATAACATAGGAGTACTTATACATATTTCAATCCTATCACCAGCCACATAAAACAGCAGATGACTAAAAAGGATTAACTTTTTTCCCCTGGGAAACAATTTAGTCTACAAGAATAATGAATACATAGTTTTCACAACTAAAGCCACACTTATATTTAACTTTTTAACCACTAACTTATTATAATTATATTAAATTATAGTTCAATTTTAATTTCAATAAGATATTATTACAAATAAGGAAAAATATTTCTAATAAAATTCTAAACTCACCACAACCCCTCAGGAAATTCCAAAGTGGAGGATACACTCCATAGTTCATGTTGCCTAGAGGAAAAGAGGTAGGTTTATGATAACATGCCTGTCAGCAATTTTGTAAAGTAGTTCATAGTTATGGGCAAAGCAGAGGAAGGTTATAGACAATGTTTTCCATTCCACTCTCATATAAAACACACACAGACACACACATATGTAGATAGATAGATGATAGATAGATAGATAGATAGATAGATAGATAGATAGATAGATAATTTGATGTATAGACAGAGATACAAATACATAATTTCCTTTATAATAGGTCTGTGGACAAGACTAGGTGGTAACGCATTTATCTATCATGAACAAGGACCTGGATTCAACCCCCAGGACAAAAGCTAAAGAAATCCTTTATAACAACCTCCTTTGTAATTGTAAGCTTTGGCTTAGCACATGATAGATGTGATGGAGAAATGATTTCTTTAAACCTTTCAACATCCATTACTGTCAAACCCACTAATTTAGCCAGAAATCATTATAGTGTCAGCTAAAAATTGGTTTGTTTTATAGCATACTACGTGTATTTGAGTCCATTGTCCAGTTTATGGCCTCCAATCTCTATAACCTGCATATGGAGCATTTTCAAGTGTGAAATTAGGACATATATGTATATATGTATGAATTTGTGTATGTATATATATATGTCTATGTACATATATGTATATGTGTGTACATAAGCATAGATGTGTATATATATATATATATATATATATATATATATATATATATATATATATAACCATGTAAGTTAAAGTGAAAAATAGTCCTCATAACTGATGACTGAAAAATGCATTATTCAGATTCATAATCCACATTTTTTTAGAATTTAATGTCTATGTATTGTATCATAGAGATTCATCTAAACAGCTAGAATATTTTGACGATATGAAAATGAAGACAACGCATAGACGGTACTGCTATGAGGGGCTTCAAAATGACTAGGACATACTAAGTTAATCACAACAGCTGAAGTTTTTGCTTTTAGCAATTTTAATATTTAGAATATCTGCTCTTATTTGTAACTAAGGAAATAGATACATATTTTAGTAACTTTTTACTACTCTCATTATGACTTTCTTGAAAATGCAGCATCAAAGCAATTTAATGCCTTTCATTTGTTGACACTCTGAAACCCAGAAGACAAACTATCATAATATATTTCACAAAATTTGAATTCATTTTTTTTTTTTGGTTTTTTCGAGACAGGGTTTCTCTGTGTAGCTTTGTGCCTTTCCTGGAACTCACTTGGTAGCCCAGGCTGGCCTCGAACTCACAGAGATCTGCCTGGCTCTGCCTCATTTTTTAATTCAATAAGTAATCTTGTTAATTGTTTTGGACCTAATAGTGGTTCATAAAACCACAAAAAGTAATAAAAAATGTACTTTGTGTCATGCTATCCTTATTCTTTTTTCTTTTTGGTTTTTCGAGACAGGGTTTTTCTGTGTAGTTTTGATGCCTGTCTTGGATCTCACTCTGCAGACCAGGCTAGCCTCAAACTCACAGAGATCCGCCTGGCTCTGCCTCCTGAGTGCTGGGATTAAAGGCGTGCGCCACCACCACCCGGCCTGATATCCGTATTCTTATGACAACCAATTATGTCATTCCTAATGTAATGCAGGACTGAAGTAGATAGCAAACTACAGGGTTGTGACGTTCTTAAAGATGACCATATGTTGCATTAATTACAAAAATATTCCCTTGCATTTTAATAAAGCCACAGTCAAGCTGCTTTTTAATACTAGATTTCTGCGGAACCATAGCAAGTCACATTCTAGAAGGAAAAACATATTTAAGTAAAGACATGAAAGACATATATTCATACTAGGAACCATATTTTCAATGTGCTCTAGATGCAATATATTCATATTTAATAATTAAATAATAATTAACAGAATATAGAAGCAATAAATTGAAACTGTGAAATGAAAACATACTTTCTATAAAAATTTATTTTTTAAGACTTAAATGTAAATTTTAATGAACAAAATAACTAGTGAAAGCAGATACTTTGTAAGTATTCACCATAGTGACACATAATATATTGTTGAGAATTAATGCTAGCTTCACAGTTGATGGTAGTGGTAAGAAAGGAGCTATCGATTAAATAGGCACCAGCCCTAGAGATATAATACACATGGTAATGACAGAAGTATTAAGAAAAAGGGGCAATGATGAAAATCATGAAGTATTAAGAAAAAGGGGCAATGATGATAATCAAGAAGTATTAAGAAAAAGGGGCAATGATGATAATCATGCAATGCAGAAAAAAATAAGCTTATACTTTTGATAGCTGGGTTTTTTTCAGGGTTTTCTCTATGCATTTTTATCTACCACACAAAAATAGTGTTGCATTATGCCCATCTTTTGATAGAATTGGTTTGCATCAATTAGCAGTATCGTAGGGAATGCACTCTATAATTGCAAACGTAGTCAGCGCAACCAGTCGGAAAGCAATTTATTATTCTACCACAGAAAAAGATCATATTCTTTGAAAGGAATTAAACCTTATGATTTCAAATGAATATATTAGGCTTAGGTTATAGAACAGTTTTCCAACTGTGTTGTAGAGTGTTGACTATAACTGATTCCTCTCTGAATTCTTGTATTAAACTATTTCCTTTTGTTGTCTAAGTTTAATGTTTCATTCATATTTTCAATCTGGTTTTGTTTGTTTATTTTTGTGTCTGCTTGTGTGTGTGGTCTAACATGCTATTTAATACCACCTGTACTTTATTATTTGTCAAATAAAATTAATTTCAACTATATATAACAAGTAAGAATTTTTTTATGTTTTAGCTTAAGCTTCTGAAATAATCGTCTAGGTTAATGTTACATAAACATTGTTGGTGGCATCAACATATTTCTTTATCAATATATATTTTATTCATATTTAAATGATATTTTTGAGGTGCCATCATGCTATGTTAAAGATCATAGGGATTTCTTCTACTGTTTTACATGCTGAATAAATTTCCCTTTCATATAATGTATTCTAGACACAGAACAAAGAAATATGAATTTACAGAGACAAAGGGCCGGAACAGGTTCAAGACAGAGTTACATCACTGAGAGAAGTAGATGGACACAGCTCCCACTCCGATCTAAGACTCTATATGCAACGGACATCTGCATAAAAGGAAAGTTAGTTTTCTCCAAAGGAGTCTCACTGGGTACATTAACCATACTGAAGAGTAGGCTCCATGGCAAGCTGTAGATACCCAACGCAAAATGAACCTAATGATAAATTTTGTCCCATGTTCCTTTGTTTTATATTCATTTTCCTGTGTGTGTGTGTGTGTGTGTGTGTGTGTGTGTGTGTGTGTGTGTGTGTGGTGTGTGTGTGTGTGTGTGTGTGTGGTGTGTGTGTGTGTGTGTGTGTGCGTGTGTGTGTGTGTGTGTGTGAGTGTGTGTGTGTGTGTGTGTGTGTGTGTGTGTGTGTGTGTGTGTGTGAGGGTGCATATGTGTGTTTCTCATACTTTTTTCTAGACTGTTCATGAAATTCATTTTTTATTTATTTCTTTTTCATTTTTCTGTTTTCTAAAAGAGAGAGAGAGAGAGAGGAAAAGAAAAGGATTTCAGTTTGGTGGATAAGGACATGGGGAGAATGTGGGAAGAAATGAGAAGGGAAACCTGATCAGAACATATTGTATAAAACTTTTTCAGTTCAAAAAATAAGAAAAGTATTTTTGCTCCCAGCAAGTTATATTTTTATAATACATTTTCATACATACAATTTGTATATTGAGTTTAAAATCACTTTACGGAGTATGCAGAAAACCTCTTTGAAGTTCCAATGGCAGTAAATTTTATTCATAAAATTTAAAAATACTACTTTAAAATGAAGCTCCCTATACTAGTAAATATTCTAGAAGCGTCAATTGGACTTGGTGAATGAAACAAACAAACAAACAAAAACTTAATCAGGCTAGTTGAGAGAAGGATCAGCTGCTAAGAGCCCATATTACAGAAGACTTGAGTTTGGTTCTCAGCATCCATGTCAGATAAAACCTAAGTGCGTATCATTACAGGTCCAGGGCAAACCAATCTCCCTGTTCTATGCAAGTAGGTGCACATATATGTTACTCACACATATACATAAATAAAAAAATAAATCTTTAAGAAATAAGATTTCATAGGTGTGTTAGGGGTGAATCTTGGAGGATTTGGAGCAGAAGGACAGGTAGATAATTTTATCAAAATTTTGACAAGACACATTTCATGCATATATTGAATTTTCCCTCTATCATATGAACATAGAATAAATGTTAGTAGAACGTAGAGCTTACTTCACATGTTTTATAAACACCACATTTGGATTCATTCTAAAGACTAGCAAAGTTCATTTGATGGTGCAGTTAATTATTCCGCTCAATTATATATACACACATATATATAATATAATCACAATGCATATATATATATAATTGGATTTTTGAGACAGGGTTTCTCTGTGTAGCTGGGGCTGTCCTGGAACTCACTCTGTAGACCAGGCTGGCCTCAAACTCAGAGATCTGCCTGCATCTGCCTCTGAAGTCCTGGGGTTAAAGGTGTATACCACCAAGTCTACCTTATTTTTATATGTTTAAATTTCCAAATTTTCAAGTATTTTACCTTCATTTTAGAAAACCAAATAATAATATAAATGTGATAATAGTTTTCTCTTTTAAAATGTTTCTAAATGACATAATCAAAAAAAGTTTTTGGAAAGCTAAATAACTTGATCTTTTCCCTCCAGGATTACCCTCTTAGATTCCTTGGAGTTTTCATTGCGCTATGTTTCCAACTTGTCCAGAAATGCCTGCCAATTCCAGTTGTTTCTCCCAGTATTTACTCCTCTGTAACTTTGTTCCCAACACCAGCCACCCCGAGGCCACCCACAAAATAGATTCTATTTTCCCTTCCCAGAGAGATCCTTGTACCCACCCCGCCTTAAGCCTTCGTTCTTGCTTAGCCTCTCTGCGTCAGTGACTGTAGCATGATTATCTTTTGCTTTAACGCTAGTATCCACTTATAAGTAAATACCATGTTTGTCTTTCTGAGTCTGGGTTAACTCACTCAGGATTATTTTTTTTCAAGTTCTATCTATTTGCCTGCAAATTTTATGATGCCACTGTTTTTGACAGCTGAGTTATACGCCATTGTGTAAATGTGCCACATTTTCTTTATTCATTCTTCAGGTGAAGGATATCTAGGTTGTTTCCACTTTCTGACTATTATGAATAAAGCTGCCATGAGCAAGTGTACTTGGGATAAGATGGACCATCCTTTGGGTATATGCCCAGAAGTGGTATTGAGGTAGATTGATTCCCAGTGTTCTGAGAAACTGACATCATAATTTCTGAAGTGGCTGTACAACTTTGCACTCCTAACAACAGTGAAGGAGTGTTCCCCTTGCTCCACGTTCTCCCCAGCAGAAGCTGTGACTTGTATTTTTTTTTTTTTTTTTTTTTTTTTTTGGTTTTTCGAGACAGGGTTTCTCTGTGTAGCTTTGCGCCTTTCCTGGAACTCACTTGGTAGCCCAGGCTGGCCTCGAACTCCCAGAGATCCGCCTGACTCTGCCTCCAGAGTGCTGGGATTAAAGGCGTGCGCCCCCACCGCCTGGCGTATTTTTGATCTTAGCCACTCTGACAGGTATAAGATGGAATCTCAGAGTTATTTTGATTTACATTTCCCTGATGGCTAAGGATGTTGAACATTTCTTAGTGTTTCTCTGCCATTTGAGTTTCCTCTATTGAGAACTCTATGTTGAGATCTCTGCCTCATTTTTAAATTGGATTAATAAGTTCACTGATGTCTAATTTCTTGAATTCTTTACGTATTTTGGATATTCACACTTTGTCACACCTGGATTTGGTGAAAATATTTTCCCATTCTGTGGGTTACCTTCTTGTCTAACTGATAGTGTCCTTTGCCTTATCGAAACTTTTCAGTTACATGAAGTGCCATTTATTAATTGTTGATCCCTTAGTGCCTGCACTATTGGTGTTCTGTTCAGGAAATTGTCTCTTGTCCGTTGATCCCTTAGTGCCTGCACTATTGGTGTTCTGTTCAGGAAATTGTCTCTTGTCCCAATGCATTCAAGGCTATTCCTCATTTTCTCTTCTATCAGGTTCAGTGTATCTGGATTTATCTTGAGATCTTTGATTCACTTGGCCTTGAACTTTGTGCAGAGTGATGTGGATCTGTTTTCATTCCTCTGTATGCTGACATCCAACTAGACAAACACAATTGTTTGGAGATGCTTTTTTCCCCATTATATATTTTTGGCTTCTTAATCAAAAATCAAGTGTATATAGGTATGTAGATTTATGTCTGGGTCTTCGATTTGATTTGATTGAGCAACATGCCACTTTTTCAGGAGAGCTTGAAATGAGGGACGGTGATCCTCCAGAAGTTCCTTTATTGTACAGGATTGTTTTAACTATCCTGTTTTTTTTCCTTTTGAACGTGAGTATTGTTCTTTCAAGGTCTGCAAAGAATTGTGTTAGAATTTTGATGGGGATTGAATTGAATCTGTCCATTTTTTTTTTTTTTTTGGATAACCATTTTTACTAGGTTAATCCTGCCAATCCATGAGAATGGGAGATCTTTCCATTTTCTGATATCTTCTTCCATTTCCTTCTTCAAAGACTTAAAGTCTTTAATCATACAAGTATTTCAATTGCTAGATGTCACATCATCCTGCCACCATGACTTTCCAGCCATGATGGACTTTATTGTTAAACTGTAAGCCCAATAAATGCTTCCTTCCTCAGATGCTTTTGATAGTGGTTTTGTTGTAGCAACATGCTACACAGTGCATTAGTCAGATCCTGAGCTATCAATGGCTCAATACTGTTCCATTTTATTTATATTTATATTGATTTTATTTATTTTTATTTACATTTTTAGGTTTATACCCTTTTTATTCCAAAATTTCTTTATGTTACCCTAGAAAAAAATTACAAATGAAAACCAAACATATCTCAATATTAATTTTCCTTGTTTCTAGTATGATTTGGAAGAGAGCTTGGACAACTAATTCTAAGAATTTAATGCTACAATTACAGAAAAATGTGGGTGACCTGTGCTTGATTAGATCCTCAGAGGCTTCTTCTATGAGCAACTTACTATAGTAGATAATTCAATAACCTGCTATTCTCTAGCTGATAATTTTTTATGAAATGTTTATGGCTCTTGTTTGTTATTTTTATTTTTTAATTCTCTTAGTCAGTTATTATGGCATTTATTTGTGTGTGTGTGTGTGTGTGTGTGTGTGTGTGTGTGTGTGTGTGTGTGTGTGTGTGTTTGTGTGAGTGAGTGAGTGTGTGTGTGCCACATTGCATGGCTGCCTGAAGAAGCAAGGTTGTTGAATATCCAGGAGCTCGAGTTACACATGCTTGTCAGCTGCCTCATACCTGGGCTAGGTTCTAATCTTGGGTTGTGAGTAAGACTGTTAAGTGCCCTTAACCACTGATCCATCTCTACAACTCTAGCCTGATTTCCTAAGAGTAACTATTTCCCATTTTGAAACAATGAAATCTGGCACCAGGTTCTTGAACAAATCATACGGAAGAAAAATATACCAAGAAGCTTTGTTAGTTCCATCACTTTGAACAAGCTATTATGTACCAAGTTGAGCCTAAATCCCTAAGGTAGGATATAAAGATGTTTGTTGAAGTTTAACTTGCAATGCCACAAATGTATTAAGAACTTCGAAGTTTTTATGTTTGTGACTAACAATTGGTCAGATAATGATGTTAAAAATTAGAGAAATGTTTTTACTAGGGAATAATATCTTTAACAAATGACTATCAATATCTCTGGAAAACCTAAGCAACAAAAAAGCTTTACACTAAGCGTAATTGGATCCTTCCATAGAGTTGGGTCACCTCTCTTGTCTGAGGACTGAGACTGAAAAGTAGTTCAATTGATCCTTGTTACCAAGCTCACCTTCTTTGTTGTGTTGACATAAAGTAATGTTCTGCATTTAAAATATAAACACCCTACTAGAGTTTCAACCATCTATTCATTTATTTAAGAGTAAAACTGCTGATGATTGGATGAAGTTACTAAAAGATCTTCAGTAAGATGAGACTCTGACAAAATGAAGTGAATGGCAGCCTCTGTTGTGCAATGAGGCTCATAGCAGTTCACCACTGAAGCTCTAATTCCTGTTACAGATCCTTTTTCTTATCACTGTCCTATTTTCATTAGAAGAGTTGTTTGGATGATGCCCATTAAATTTATATTTGTATTCTGTATTTGATATCACATTTATGAAAATAATAATTATTGTCAAATTCATCTCTGAAAACGTATTTCTTTTTTTTCTCCCCCCAACCAAAAACGTTTTTCATTGAAATTCTGCAGATAAGAAAATTCTGTATCAAATTCAAAGTTACAACAAGAATCTCTCCTGTCTTTCTATCAATAAAGGGGATCATGGATGGAATAAAAGGTTTACTGAATTGTTGGAGGTGTATGACAATGAAATTTGCATGCAAGATATCAGGAAGCTGCTACTGACAATGCAATTTTAGGAAACTACATAAAACATCTGTTTTAGTCACAGCTGTAGCACAGTTCTGAAACTCACAGCTGATGGAGGAACATGGAGTGAGGCCATCTTGCAAATACCAATAGTTTGCCAAAACCCATGTCTCTGCTGTCATCATTGCCAGAGGGAGAATTATATTTTACTTCTGCTTTCCAAAACCACAGAAGCTCATTTTGGCAAAATTAAAATCATGTCTATAAGCCCAGAAGTAACTAAAGCATGAGGTAAGTCCAGATTACAAGTCAGTGCTATCTAGTAAAAGTCATCACACATTACAGAGGTCAGAACCTGCAAAATTGTCTCTATGCTATGGATTTGGAACCTAGCCCATTGGCAACACAAGACAGAGCAATTTGTAGGTAGAAGAGAAAGGAAAACAAGTTTCAGTTGTGAATTGATGGTGATAGACCCACTGAGAGTGGGTAGTTGTTTAGGAGACCTTGATCTAATAGGCAATTGAAAATATTTAAGAAAAAATAAGACATAAAATTTAATGGTTTGCTTTTTTTACTCCTATTTTGTTTCTCCTTATCTCCTTCCCTCCTCCCCATCTCTCTGTCTTGGTCTCTTTTCCTTCCTGAGGAAGAAAGGAAGGGCATGCAATCATACTTATTAAGTAAAATAACTAATCTCTTGGGAATACAGGGACTCTCTAAGTACTCTGGAGGGGAGAGATAACTGATGTCTCAGAGGAATTTAGAAGTTGAAAGATCACATTGGACTTGGTCCCAGATGAAACTATCATTGTATTTCCTCTGAGATTTTCATGTGTGATACAGCATTCTGAACTAAACATTACCTGTTCTACCTTGAATTCTACTAAAGAGAAATTATTACATTTTAGTGTATAAAAATTTTTAGGTTGATCTTATAAAAGTGTTATGTTGAATTCTTAAATACATACAAAATACATAATTTTGACTACCTCAGTCTCTGTGAGTTCACGTGTGTCAATCTTGTTACTTTAGCAGGTCTCATTTTCTTGATGTCCTCCTTTATCTCTGGCTCTTGCATTATTTCTGACTCCTTTACTGATAAAATTTCTTGAGTTTTGAGGGAAAGGATTTGATGGAGGCATCCCATTTAGGGCTGAGGGTTCCAAGGTCTTTCACTCTCTGCATAATATTTGGCTGTGGAAACATAGTATTTGTTTCCTTCTGCTGCAAGAGGAAGTTTCAAGGCCCTGATCTATGATTATAGTAGAATATTATTAGAAGACATTTTATCACTACATTTTTTTCTGTTTTTAGAACAGTATTATTTGGTTTTCCCCTATCCTAGGGCCATCTATTCTCAGATTCCTGGTCACCTAAGCGGTGTCAAGTATGGGCTACAGTTCACTGGAGTGGGTCTTAAGTCAGATCAGATATTGGTTGGTTAGTGTCACAATTAGGCTAGCATATCTCACAGGCAGCACACCGTTGTAGATAAAGGTTCGTTGTTGGCTTTATGTTTCTCTTTTGATAGCATGCAGAGTACCTTCCCATACCAAAGACTTTGGAACACAGGGTTAAAGGCTCTATGTTGACATTAGCTTGATATCTTCCTGTTCAGTAGAGTTGTCTGCAGCAATGAGGTCTTGATGCCAGTTTGAGGGGACCCACATTGAGTCTTGGCAATATTGTGGATTGTCTATGGATTCCCATTGGGGCCCATTTGGACAACAATTCAATTATATGTAACCCAGTCCTGGAACTGAAACATTTTCTGGGTGAAAAAAGATGGCCAGTTGGGATTCTATCCTCCCATTATTTGGTGATTTCATTTAAATTCCCTTCATATATGTACACATTTTAGGGGAAGTTTCTACAACATTAGATTTCCATTCTACCCCCCAAATGGCACTTAATTTTTGGTGTATCTTCCTGCATTCCATCCCTCAGACCCCTCTCTCTTCCCGTTCCCCACTTTATCCTCCATTCCAGTCCCTATTTCCATCTCTCTCTATCTATCATTTTATTTCCCTTTCCTAATGAGACCCATCTCTTCCCTCCATTCCCTTATTCTAAACATACCTTCTATGGTTCCATAGACTGCAGGATGGTTGCCATTGACTTAATTACTAACATCTGCCTATAAGTGAATATGTATCGTATCTGTCTTTCTGGGTCTGGGATACTTCCCTCCGGATAATTTTTTCTAGTTCCAACAATTTGTCTGCAAGTTAATGATGTTGTGCTTTTAATGGCTAAGTAAATGTACCTCCATTGTGTAAATGTACTTCATTTTCTTTACCTATTTTTCTGTTGAGGTTCACCTAGGTTGTTTGCAGTTTCTAGCTATTATGAATAGACTAGCAATGAACATGGTTAAGCAAATATCTCTGTGGTACGATGAAGTATCTGTTGGGTATACACCCAAGAGTGCTACAGCGAGATATTGAGGTGGATAGACTCCCATCTTCCTGAGAAGCTGCCACACTGATTTCTATAATGGCCACACTAGTTTGGACTAACAGTTATTTTTAATGATTTTTTCTTATTTTTATCTACTATTTTGCATTTATAAATTTATAAATCATGAATCTACTAGTTTTAATTTATAATTATTTAGGTCAGTATCTGATTCCAATCTTTCTTTTCATTTTATGGAAATACAACAAATGAAAAATAATAGCTACCAGTAAGTACTTTATTTCTGGTATACCTTCATGAAATTTGTATTTAATTTCTATATATAATTATTCTCATTTTTATGCTTTGTATATTTAATTTAATGTCTCAAATCTTTTTTTTTTCAGTTTTAGCATATAATGCTTGAGAAATATGAGGAAAGTACTAAGTATCAGAAGGATCCTTTTGTCAGGCACTTGATTAATAAATTGGAATTAGAGAAAATGAAAACCAAAACAATCTGGAAAAGGCAACTTCACTTTTTACTAAAGAACTGAAAGATCTTTTAGCTAGGTCACTGATGAAAATAATCATAAGAAATGAATACATCTTCAATTATCTAAGTTTACCAAATAGTTGTTTGGGTCTAGGATTTACAATTCTATGATAAGCAATCTATATTTAATACCACTCCACCTTGTATCATCAACTGATTCACCAGCTATTTCAAAAAACGTATTTTATTCAAATGGCACCAAGACGTGGGGCAAGAGTTTCCACCTAAAACCTGAGAAAGCTTAAAAAAAATATTAAAATGGAGGTAAAACAAGCTTTGTAGTTGTCTCTCAGGCTAGCCACAGCACAGTCAGCAGGCTTGAGCTACTCTATGGTGTGTTCGTGGCCTGTGGGCCTGACCTGCAGCATGGCTGTGGATTCCCGCCACTGTATGCAGTGACATCTCCAAGCCACACAGAGCACTGCATGACAGATTTAACTTTTGATAGTACAAACAAACAAACAAACAAAAAATAAAAAACAAAAACATATAAAATTTTTCTGGGATACACAATGCTGGATTTAGGAATGGACCCATTGCCTCCCAGAGTCAGCAGAGAGCATGGCTCTCTGAGCTGGAGCTGAATTACCTCTGCCATGTTGGGAAGCTGAAATGGGTGGAGTTAGCAGCCAAGGCTTCTGCTTCAGTACTAGCTACTGCAGTTTAAAGCAATAGTTACACAATAAGGCAGATTCAGATAGAATAAGACTTTAAAAGGTTTGCAATGTGTGTAAAAATGTACATAGGCTTAGAAGAGAGAAGAAAATGAATATAGACAATTATATAAAGAAACAGTTATAAAAATAAAGTCTTTAAAGAGACAGTAAAGGCAGTATAAAAAATAAGCAATGTAAAGATGGATATTATACAGAGAATCTGGATGATGTTGTCTTTGGGATTTTTAACTGCAGAAAGACATTTGATTGTAAAAGCTGCTCAGTTAAACCAATATGTACATATTAAAGGTACCTTGACTTCAAAATTTGAATCTAAGGATGTGTTGCTTTGGAAAGGAGGCTCTGTTTCTGTTTCCACAGGAAGCAAGAGGCTATAGATTTGTTCCAGATTAAGACACCTCAGGTTTGATCAGCCAAAACCCCCTGAAAGGTCTCTGATAATACCATGGCCCAGATCACCCAACATCCAGAACAGTGTCAAGGCAACTGGCTCAGACAATGCAGCCTCACAGACTATTTCAGTCAGGACCTGACCATAATTCTTAATTTTCTCAGTATCCCCATAAGATTACCAACACCCTCTATCAGCAGGAAGTAGCCTAGAAAACTACACCCACATCCCCCCAAAATGGGTTATGGATGTTTGTCTTTGTTTAGGTTTAGGTTGTGGGTTACAAATTGTTATTGGTCATAATCAATATCTTTCTAAACGAAGAAAGGGGGATATGATATGATATAAAAATATAGGATATAGGTATGATAGGATAAAAGGATGGACTGGTAAACCTACTTTTAAAGAGCAACTTGCTTAAAATGTTTTACATTCATATAGATTTTAGTTTTATTGATACAAATTTAAAGTTGATTTTGTTATACTATCTATCTATATATATATCTACTCTTGTTTAAGGCATTATGTCTATGTAACTCATTTAAATTGTAAAGGATAATTATGAAATACAGATTAATAATTAGTCTTCTATGATAGTCAAACTTATAGTCATGTTACTTAAGTTTTCTAGGCATACATAGATATAATTCAATTAGTTAGGTAATTTTCAAACACTTCAAAGCCTACAGAATATGGCATTTAAAATGTTTTAAACACAGACTTTCTTGACAGCGAGACACATCTGCTCCTGGCAGCACCAATTTACTTCAAAGAGAAAGATGAGCATCAAAAACACTCTATATGGAGTTTATCTTCTTCTTGGCAAAAATAGCCATTTGGGCAAGAAACTGTTCTTACCTGGACTGCTTGACAAAATGTTGTATCGACTGGATATGCAGGACCCATAGGAAAGTGACCACTGAGCTTTGCAAAGCAAAATTGTAGCTGAAGTTTTCCTGGTCCTGCCTGGCCCATGGTCAGGACAAATCTCTCTCACTAGCATTCCCCAAGTGAGCACACAGAGACTTATATTACTTATAAACTGCATGGCTGTGGCAGGCTGCTTGCCATCTGTTCTTATATCTTAAATTAACCCATTTCTATTAATCTATACCTTGCCACATGTCTCTTGGCTTACCAGTAGCTAACATCTTGCTACTCATCCCTGAGGCTGGCAGTGTCTCCTGACCCAGCCTTCTTCCTCCCAGCATTCTCCTCTCTGCTTGTCTTGCCTACACTATATTTCCTGCCTGATTACTAGCCAATCAGCATTTTATTTATCAGTCAATCAGAGCAACACATTCACAGCATCCCCAACACTTCCCCCCCTTTTTTTTAAAAAGGAGAGGTTTTAACCTTAACATAGTAAAATTACGTAAAACAGAACAATCATCAAGTAAGAATTACAGTTACAATATCTAGTCTACTTACAATATCCAGTCTATTTGTATTTGTCAAAATTAAAGAAGATATCCTATCTATCCTATATTTGTGAGTCTAAGGTTTCATATCTAACTTATCTTTTATTATAACTAAGGAAATTATAACTATCAACTACATCAAAGACCTCAGAAGGATATAATATTATTACCTGAGAAACGGGAGAAAGATGCAAGCAACTTTCGGCAGTTTTGCTAGAGTAGACAGAGACAGTTGGCAGCCTGGACAGTCATCCAAAGTTCCTTTGTAAAGTTGGGGCATCTGTCTTTAGCCCACAGGCCTAGAGTCTCTCAGTCACTTCTCTGTGTCCTGTAGCATGTCTGGCAGTTTCCTCTGCAAAGCAGGAACCTGAAGAACCATTTTGCCAAGCAAAGTTCAATGGTCACCTTCCTATGGGTCCTGCGTGTCTAGTCAATACAACATTTTGTCAAGCAGTCCAGGCAAGAACAGTTTCTTGCCCCAAATGGCTAATTTTTCCAGGAAGAAGATAAACCCCATATAGAGTGCCTTCAATGCTCATTCTCCTCTCTGAAGTAAATCAGTGCTGCCAGGAACAGACATGTCTCACTGTCTAGAAAGTCTAAGTTTTTAAAACATTTTAAATGCCATATTCTGTAGGTCTTTGAAGTGTTTGAAGATTACCTAACTAATTGAATTATATCTATGCATACCTAGAAAACTTAAAATGACTGTAAGTTTGTCTATTATAGAAGACTAATTATAATTATCCATTACAATCTAAATGAGTTACATAAACATAATACCTCAAACAAGAGTAGAAATATATATATATATATATATATATATATATATATATATATATATATATGCAATATAACAAAATCAAATCTAAATTTGTATCAATAAACTAAAATTCATAGCAATGTAAAACATCTTTAAACAAGTTGTTGTTCTTTAAAAGTAGGTTCATTAATCTATCCCTTCATCTTATCAGATCTGTGTCATATTCCCTTTTCTTCCTTAGAAAGAGATCACATTTATAATCAACCTGCTTTAAATAAAAGTGTTGGTTTTGCTCTGTCCCACACCAGAGGGCTCTTCTGATATGGGACAGAAAAATCTCTCAACTTTTTCTTTTAGCAATATGCTTTGGTGTAGAGAAGGAGTGAGTCAATTCCATCTCCAAAGCCAGCTTGGTTTATTTGGGAATTTGGGCATAGCTTCTCATACTACTTCCTGCTGGATGAGGGCACTGTATTCTTATGGGGATGCAAATAAAATTTAAGGATTATGGGGTAGTCTGTGAGGCTGTATTGTCTGAGTCAGTTACCTTGAAACCATTCTGGATGTTGGATCATCTGGGCCATGGTGTCATTGGAGAAGTTTCAGGGGCTCTTGGCTGGTCAAACCTGATGTATCTTAATCTGGAACAAATCCATAGACTCCTGCTTTCTGTGGAAACAAAAGCAAAGCCTCCTTTCCAAAGCAACATATCCTTAGATCCAAATTCTGAAGTCAAGGTATATATATATACTTAACTCAGCAGCTTTTACAATCAAATGTTTCTGCAATTAAAAATATCAAAGACAACACAATCCAGATTCTCTGTGTAATATCCATCTTTATGTGGCTTATTTTTTATATTACTTTTATTGTATCTTTAAAGACTTTATTTTTAAAACTCTATTTCTTTAAATAACTGTGTATATTTTTTTCTCTCTTCCAAGCCTACATACATTTTTACACACATTGTAAACTGTTTAGAGGTTTATCCCATCTGAATCTGTCTTATTGTGAATCTATTGCTTTAAACTGCAGTGGTTAGTACTAAATGAATCTGCCTACCTCAGCTTTCCAACATGGGGATGGTATGTTCACCTCCAGCTTCACTCTGGGAAGCAGTGGGTCTATGCTTCCATCCAGCAGCATATAGCCCAGAAACCTCTTTTATTTATTGATTGATTGATTAATTGATTGTCTGTATTAGCAAAGCCTAAATACACCATGCAGCAGCAGCAGCATAATGTGAGGCTTGGAGATGCCTCATTCCAGCCATACTGCAGGTCAAATGTGCAGGCTGTGGCTAACTTGAGAGAGACAACTAGGAAGCTGTTTTAGCTCCATTTTAGAATCTTATAAACTGTATGGCTGTGGCAGGCTTCTTGCTATCTGTTCTTATATCTTAAATTAACCCATTTCTATTAATCTATACCTTTGCCA
Source organism: Peromyscus californicus insignis (assembly GCF_007827085.1). Lineage (NCBI taxonomy): Eukaryota > Metazoa > Chordata > Mammalia > Rodentia > Cricetidae > Peromyscus > Peromyscus californicus. The sequence continues at coordinate 32,155,461 of NW_026294436.1, read as the reverse complement.
CATGACTTGTGGCTTACTGGTAACTTACATCTTGCTACTCATCCCTGTGGCTGGCAGCGTCTCCTGACCAGCCTTCTTCCTCCAGCATTCTCCTCTCTGCTTGTCCCGCCTACACTATGTCTTCTGCCTGGCTACTGGTCAATCAGTGTTTTATTTATCAATCAATCAGAGGAACAAATTCACAGTATCCCCAGCACAAAATGGTTCTTCAGGTTCCTGCTTTGCAGAAGAAACAATCAGACATTCTACAGGACACAGAGAGAAGTGACTGGATGCCCTAAAGTTACAAGAATGACTATCCAGGCAGACAGCTGTCTCTGTCATTCTAGATTTTTTGGAAGATGCTTAGAATGCTCTCCCTATTTACTTTGGTAATACTGTATCCTTCTGAGGTCTTGGATGTAGCTGAAGACTCAGTAGTTATAATTATGGTTTTCCTTGGTTAGGATAAAAGATAAATTAGATATGATATTTTAGACTCACAAATATAGGATAGATAAAATATTTTCTTCAATTTTACAAAATACAAATAGACTAGATATTGTAACTGTAATTCTTGCTTGAAATATGTAATTTTAGTAGGTTAAAGTTAAAACCCTTCCTTTTGTTTAGAAAAAAAGGGAAAGTGATGGAGGAATGTCTTTTTGTATTCTGTGAAAGTATGTTACTCTGATTGGTTGATAAACAAAGCTGTTTGATCAATGGTGAGGCATAACAGGGTTAGGCTGGACAGGGACATTCTAACTAATGAGGAGGAAGGAGAAAAGCAGAACAGAGGGGATACTGCCAGCTGCCTCTATGAGAAGAAAGATGTAAATATACTGGTAAGCCATGAGCCATGTGGCAAAGTATAGATTTATAGAAAGATTTAATTTAAGATGTAAGATCTATCTAGAGAGAAGCCTGAGCCAATAGGCCATACACTTCATAATTAATATAAGCCTCTGTGTGTTCATTTGGATCTGAGCAGCTGCAAGACTGTGAGGACATGGGAGTCGGGTGGGCACAGTAAAACTTTCAGTTACATTCCCCTCCACACATTCATCTCAGATCCTTCCCACCTCTCTACCTACTCAAATTCCCTTTCAAATTTCACATTCATTCCTCCCCCTGCCCCCCCCAAAAGTATTGAGTCTGGTTTGTGTTGAACAACTCCTACAGGACATGGAGCCTTCCCTGGAATGTAGTTCATATACCAAATGTTGCACCATGGAAAGAAACTTAATTTCCTTGTTCCTGCAGTAGTCAAATGCTACAGTCTTTATTATTTTCAACACGTTAAAAGTCCATAGGCTCTTTACAAATCTGTAGTCTTGTGTGTTAAATAAAAGATAAGTTACTTTCTTACTCCATATGGAAGAACCAGGGCATACTTACTGTCAAATCAAAACCCCATTTCAAGCTGTGTATAGCTCCTGGTCAAAATGCAGGACTTACTTGTGATCTTCTTAGTTCAAAAAGATATACACTGCCCATTTCTACAGCTCTGTAATCCACCATACACAGCTTGCCTCACAGGCTTGGGTGGTTTCATTTAAACATAAAACTGTCCTTGTAGGACTTCCTATGGCCCTATTACCACTATATTGGGTTCACCATGGCAACAGAGCTGTGTCTTTCCCAATGGCATCTGCCTTTCTTCATTGATTCTGATCCTGCCACATGTTGTGAGGCCTTGGGCAATCTTCATGACTCCCTGAATCTTGCATCTGTCTGTCATGTCCTAAGAACAAGAACCATATGAGAGATTCTTAAATTTTGCCAGTTTTGTTTGGCAACAGGTGAATCAGCCTTGGACCCTAAGGTTAGAGCTTGAATGATGACCCTGGCAATAATTCCCAGAAATTTCACCCAAATGATTCTGATCCTTTATTAATCATATGTGACTCCATAGCCACATGAGCATCACTATCCTAGCAAAGCATAGAAAAATTTAGTTCAGTTTTACTTAATCACAGCTGGTCTTCAGCCAATGCAACCAAACAATCATAGATTCTTAAACCAAAATATCATGCAAATGACCCTTGCAATCTTTTCTTGATTCTTTTTATTTTATATTTTTATTAAAAATATAATCTTTTCTCATATAATATATCCTGAGTATAGTATACCCTCCCTCTTTTCCACCAAGTTCCTTACCACCTCCCCTACCCTCTGGTTTACTCACTTTCTGTCCCTATTTGAAGAGAACATGCTTCTAAGGGATAAAATTTAAACATGAAAAATAAAGTATAATAAGATGAAGCAAAAGCTATTATATTGAGGTTGGACACAGCAACCAAACAAGAGGAAAAGAGTCCCAAGGGCAGACAAAAGAGTCAGAGACCCTCTCGTTCTCACACTCAGAGGTCACATAAAATTATTAAATAGCTATTATACATACTCAGAGGACTTGGTGAGACCCATGTAGGCCCTTTGCTTGCTGTTTCAGTCTCTATGAGCTCATCTGCTCCTTGTTTACTTGATTCGGAGGGCCTTGTTCTCCTAATATCGCCCATCCCCTCTGGCTCTTAACTGTCTTTCCACCTCCTCTACCAGGGATTCCCTGAGCTCTGAAGGGAGAAATTTGATGAAGATCTCCAAATTAGACTCTCTCACTACATATGTCTGGCTATGGGTCTGTGCATTTGTTCCCATCTGCTGCTGGTGGAAACATCTCTGATGATGACCCGATAAGACCCTAATCTATGAGTATAGCTAAATATCATTAGGAATCATTTTATTGAGTTTGTTTTTTCTTTTAGAGCAGTGGTGTTTCATTTTACCCTAGGTCTTTAGGCTATCTAGTCTCTGGTTTGTGGTTGTCCAAGCAGTGTCTGGTGTGGGTTCCTTCTCATGGAGTGAGCCTTAGGTTAAATCAGACATTGGTTGTCTACTTCAAAAAGCCTGTACCCTGAGATATTATGCCGGCAGTACAGATTATAAGTCAAAGTTTTTGTGCTTAGGTTATTTTCTACATTTGTCTTTTAATAGGCTGCAGATTACCAAAGACACTGTAGAATCTGTATGTGAGAGCTCTTTGTAGGCTCCAGATCAACTTCTCCATGTTCAGTGAGTTGTGTGGGTATTGCCTCAGCACTGGGGCCCTGCTGTCAGAAACCTTCTGTCTTATCAGCAGCCGGGGTTGTTTGTGATTTCTGTGGAATTCCATGGGCCAACAACTCAATTGAATTGAATTTAGTCCAGCAACTTCAAACCCTGCCTGTTAACAAGAGATGTCAATTGAGACTATACCCCCCATTCACCAAGAGTCTTCATTAGGATCACCTTCAAAGATTCCAAGAATAATCCACTGCCCAGGTTTCCACCCCCATGCTCACCCAGTTATATCCCTCTCTCCCCACACTTTTGCCTTATACCTCATCCTCCACCAGCCTGATTCCATGCTCCAATGCCACCCATCACAATCTGTCCTTAAAATCTATTCAGAATCCCAATCTCATGGAGATCCCTGCTTCCCCCCTAGATCCTCCTCTTTAGCTAACCTATGTGTGTCTACAGATTATAGTTTGTTTATAATTTTGGTTATCATTTATTTAGTGGCTAAAATACTCCTCTAAGGGAATACATACCATATATATCTTTCTGGATCTGAATTACCTCACTCAGAATGGTTTTTTTTTTTCTGGTTTCATCCAAATTTTATGTTGTCAATTTTAAGCAGCTGTGTAAACCACATTGTGTAAATGTACCACATTATTTTTATCCATAGTTCTGTTGAGGGACAAATAAATTGTTTCCAGTTTCTGGCTGATGTAAGAAAAGGCCACAGTGAACAGGGTTGAGCAAGTGCCCTTTGGGTACAATGGGTATATGCCCAAGAATGGTATAGTTGGGTGTTGGAGTAGATCAATTTGTGATTTTTTTTCTAGAAATGCTGTATTGATTTCCATTGTAGCTGTACAAGTTTGCACTCCCACCAGTAATAGAGGAGATTCCTTGCTGGGGATGCTGTGAATGTGTTGCTCTGACTGATTGATAAATAAAACACTGATTGGCCAGTAGTCAGGCAAGAAGTATAGTGTAGGTGGGATAAGGGAGAAGAGAATTCTGGGAAGAGGAAGGCTGAGTCAGGTGAGGCCAGCTGCTGTCCAGGGAGCAGCATGTAACAGGCACACAGGTAAAGCCATGGAACAAGTGGCAACATATAGATGAACAGAAATGGGCTGAGTTTAAGTGTAAGAGCTAGTTAGTGGTAGACCTAAGCTAATGGCCAGGCAGTTTTAAATAATATTAGCCTGTGTGTGTTTATTTTGGTTGGAGTGGCTTTGGAAATGCAAGGACGCAGGAGCCGGGTGGACACAGAAAAACTTTAGCTACAATTCCTTTTGCTTCACATGCTCACCAGCATAGACTGTCACTTATGCTATTGATCTTAGCCATTCTGACTATTATAATCTGAAATCTAAAGGTGGAATACCATTGTGTATATGTATCACATTTTCTTAATCCACTCTTCAGCTGAGGGGCATCTATGTTTCCAAGTTCTGGCTATTATGAGCAATGCTGCTATGAACATAGTTGAGAATGTGTCCTTGTGGTATGATTGAGCATTCCTTGGGTATATGCCCAAGTGTGGTATAGCCGGGTCTTGAGGAAGATAGATTTTCTGAGAAACCACCATACTGATTTCCAATGGAGTGTAGGGGATGGGGGATGAGAACATAAGGGAATGGGATGATAGAGCTGGAACAGGGATGGGGTGGGAGAGCAATGAAAGAGATACCATGATGCAGGGAGACATCATGGGGATAGGGAGAAACTGGGTGCTAAGTAAGTTCCCAGGAATCCACAAGGATGACCCCAGTTTAGACTCATAGCAATAGTGGAGGGGGTACCTGAACTGGCTTCCCCCAGGAATCACATCGGTGAATACCCTAACTGTCTTCATAAAGCCTTTCTCCAGTAACTGTTGGAAGCAGATGCAGAGATCCACAAATACCATGATGAACTCCAGGAGTCCAGGCAAAGAGAGAGAAGAGGGGTTCTATAAGCAAGGGTATCAAGGTCATGATGCGGAAACCTACAGAGACAACCAAACCAAACTAGTGGGAACTCAAGAAATTTAAATCAACAGCTATGGAACCTGCATGGGACTGGACTAGGCCCTCTGCATATTGAGATAGTTATATATAGCTTGATCTGCTTACAGCCCCCCCTGGCAGTAGGAACAGAATCCATTCCTGGTGCATGAGCAGACTTTTGGGGGCCCACTAACTATGATGGGACACCTTACACAGCTTTGAGGCAGGGGAAGGGACTTGGACCTGCCTCTACTAAATGTACCTCCCCATGGGAGGACTTACCTTCTTGTAGGTAGCAGCAAATCAGGACAAATAAAAACAAATGATTCTCAACTGAAAGGAATTTCTTATTCTGTCCATAATATGAGATCAACCAGGCTCTAGATAGCTGTCTTTTACATTAGGGCCTCTGGCTTCCATGGTTATTAAGGCAATTTGGTAGAATTTAAGTCCTTAAAGCAGTGCCTTTGTTTTTTCTTATAACCCTAGATGCATGCTTTCTGTTTCAAAGTAGACAAGTGAAATGTAGCCACAGTTTTTCTTATGCACCTTTGGCTAATAAATAGTAGCCACATGGCTCGTGGCTTACCGGCATCTTCACATGCTGTTTCTCATCGTGGCGGCTGGCAGTGTCTCTCTGACTCAGCCTTCCACTTCCCAGCTTTATTCTCCTCCTTGTCCCGCCTACACTTCCTGCCTAGCCAATGGCCAATCAGTGTTTTATTTAATGACTAATCAGCAACACATTCGCCATACAGAACATCCCACAGCAAGTCTGTGCTATCAGTGTTCTGTTCTGAACATCCACACCTATGTCATTGTGTTCAGGACTATTCTGAGTCTTTATTGTTTCATATGAAGTTGATAATTGTCCTTTCAAGATCTGTCAATAATTTTGTTGGACTTTTGATGATGATTGCATTGGCTATTTTACTGTCAATCCTACTGATCCATGAGCATGGGGAATCTTTCCATTTTCTGATATCTTCTTTCTTCAAAGATTTGAAGTTTTATCATACAAGTCTTTCATTTGCTTGGTTAGAGTTGCCTCAAGATATTTTATATGTGTGTCTATTGCGAAGGGTGTTGTTTCTCCAATTTCTTTCTCGATATATTTTTTATTTGTATATAGAAGAGCTACTGATTTTTTTTTTAGTTAGTATTATATCTAACCACTTTTCTGAAATTGTTTATCAGTAGCAGGAGGGCTGTGGTGAGCATTTTCAAGGGTCACTTATGTATAGTGTCAGATCATTTGCAAATAATAGAACTTTGACTTTCTCCTTTCCAATTTGTAACACATTGATTTCCTTCAGTTGTCTTATAGCTCTCTGTAAAACTTAAAATACTATACTCAATAGATATAGAAAGAGTGGACAACCTTATGTTAGTCTGAATTTTAGTGCAATTGCTTTGAGTTTTTCTCTATTTAACTTGATATTAGTGATAGGCTTGCTGTAAACTGTCTTTCTTATGTTGAGGTATGTCCCTTGTATTGTTCACTCTCCAGGACCTTTATCATGAAGGGGTATTGGACTTTTTTCAAAGGCCTTTGCTTCATTTAATGAGATGTTCAAATGTTTTTGTTTGTTTTTTCTTTCAGTTTGATTATATGATGGAGTATATTTAGTGATTTTATAGTGTTGAACCATCCTGCATCTCTGGGGTACTTGATCATAGTTGATGGTCTTTTGCTGAGTTTTTAGATTTGAATTACTAGTATTTTATGAAGTACATTTTCATCTATGTGCATAAGAAAATTTTGTCTGTATTTCTCCTTCTTTGTTATGTCTTTATTTTGTTTGGTTATCAGAGTAACTGTGGCCTCTGAATTGAATTTGGCAAAGTTCCTTCTGTTTCTATTTTGTGGAATAATTTGGGGAGTATTGGCATTAACTCTTCTTTGAAAGTCTGAATGAATTCAGTTGTAAATCCATCTGGCCCTGGGCTTGCTTATTTATTTATTTATTTATTTATTTATTTATTTATTTATTGGATAGGGAATCTGCTAAAATGTCTGTTTAAATTGTTTATCTGATCTTGATTTAACTTTAGTAAGTGGTACCTATTGTCAAAATTATCAATTTCTTTTAGATTTTTCAATTTGGTGGAGTACAGGTTTTTAAACTGTGTTCTTATGATTATCTGGATTTCTTCAGTGTCTGTCATTATGTCCCATTTTCTTTTCCAGATTTTTTAATTCTCTCTCTGATTTTTAGTTAGTTTGGAAAAGGGTTTTTTTGTCTATACTTTTTATTTTCTCAAGAACAAATTCTTTCATTAACTCTTTGCACTGTCCTCTTTGTTTCTATTTTATTGATTTCAGCCTTCAGTTTGAGCTACTTCTTGCCATCTACTCCCCTCTCTTCAGTGTAAATAGCTTCTTTTTGTTCTAGAGCTTTCAAGTGTGTTGTTAAGTTCCTAGTATGAGATTTCTTCTTTTTTATCTAGGCATTTAATACTATAAAATTTCCTTTAACCACTGATTTCATTGTATCCCCTATATTTGGGTATACTGTGTCATTGTTTTCATTGAATTCTAGAAAGTCCTTAATTTCTTTATTTCTATCTTGACCCATTTTAAATTCAGTAGAGTGTTGTTCAGTTTCAATGAGATTGTAAGTTTTCTGTTGTTGATATACAACTTTAATGTAAGCTTCTCTGATAGGATAAAAGGAGTTATTTCATTTTTTTTAAATCTGCTGAGACTGGCTTTTGGTTTGAGTATGTGGTGAATTTTGGAGAACATTCCATGAGGTCCTAAGAAGAAATATATTCTTTTGCATTTGAGTGAAATGTTCTTTTTTATTTTAATTTATACTTCTTTTTCTTTATTGCAAGCCACTCAATTTAATTTTTTTATTTTATAATTAATTTAGTTTTACATATCAGCCATGGATTCCCCTGTCCTCCCTCCTTACACCCCCCTGCACTACCCCCAATCCAAGCCCTGTTCCCACCTCCTCCAAGGCAAGGACTCCCCTGTGGATTCAGCTCAGCCTGGTAGATTCAGTTGAGGCAGGTCCAGTCCCCTCCTCCCTTCACCTAGGCTGAGCAAAGTGTCCCAGTACAGGCCCTAGGTTCCAAAAAGCCAGCTCATGAACTAAGGACAGGTCCAGGTCCCACTGCCTGGGAGCCTCCTAAACAGTTCAAGCTAATCAAGTGTCTCTCTTATCCAGAGGGCCTGATCCAGTTCCTTGGGGGCTCCTCAGCTATTGGTTGATAGTTCATGTATTTCCACTAGTTTGGCAATTTGTCCCTGTGCTTTTTCTAATCATGGTCTCATTATCTCTTGCTCATACAAACCCTCCTCTCTCTTGCTGACTGGACTCCCGGAGTTCCATCTGGGGCTTGGCTGTGGATCTCTGCATCTGCTTCCACCAGCCACTGGATGAGAGTTCTATCAGGATAGTTAGGGTGTTCAGCCATCCAATCACCAGAGTAGGTCAGTTCAGGCTTTCTCTCGACCATTGCCAGTAGTCCATTGTGGAGATATCTTTGTGGATTTCTGGGGACATCTCTAGCACTTTACCAGAACCTGGAAACAACCTAGATGCCCTTCAACTGAAGAATGGATAAACAAAACGTGGTACATATATACAATGGAGTACTACTCAGCAGGCAAATGGATGGATCTAGAAAAAAATCATCCTTAGTGAGGTATCCCAGACTCAGAAAGACAAACATGGTATGTACTCACTCATAGGTGGATACCAGATGTAAAGCAAAGGATGACTGGACTGCTACTCACAACTCCAGAAAGACACACGGATCGCCCAGTGACAGAGAAATGGATGAGATATACATGAGCAAACTGGACCTGAGGGGGGGGTAATGAAGGGCAAAAGTTGGGGGAAAGAGGGCTTATGGGCATGGGAGATCCCAGCTGGATCAAGAACAGAGAGGGAGAACAAGAAATAAGAGACCATGATGAATGAAGACCACATGGGAATAGGAAGAAATGTTCCATTATTATCTGTTATGTCCACTCAGTTGATAACATATGTTATCTCCAGTAGTTTTCTGTTTAATTTTTGTCTGAATGACCTGTCTATTGGCAACATTAGGATTTTGTATTCTCCCACTGTCAGTGTGTGAGGGTGAATATGTGGTTTAAACCATAGTGATGTTTTCTTTACAATCTTTCATGCCCTTGTGTTTAGGGTCTTAGATTGAATCCCAACCCAACTGTCTTCAGAGAGGCTTCACCTAGGAACTGAAGGAAATGGATACAGAGACCCACAGTCAAACATTAGGTGGAGCTCATGGAATCCTGAGAAAGAGGGGCAGACAGACTACAGGCCCCGATGGTGTCAAGGGCACCACAAGAAAATGCACAGAACTAACCTACCAGGCCTCTCAGGGGCTCACAGGGACTGACTTGACAATCAGGGGGCCTTCATGAGACTGATCTAGGCCCTCTGCATATATTTTATAGTTGTGTAACTTGGTCTTTGTGTAAGACACCTTACTGTGAGAGCAAGGTAGTCTCTGACAGTGCTGCCTGATTTTGAGACCTATTCCTACTATCAGATTGCCTCATCCAGCCTTAATAGAAGAGGAGATGCATAGTCTTACTGTAACTTGATATACTATAGCTGGCTGCATACACAACTCGACATTTTTCAAACAACTGTGCCTGATATGTGTGCTAGACTATAAACTAGCATCTTCTGTAAGAACAGCAAGTGCTCTTAAACACTGAGCCACCTCTCCAGCCCAAGACTGATTTCACATGAGTAATTCTTGGCCATTTAAAAAATGACTGTGAAATCTGGCACCACAGTCTTGTATAAATCAGGTTCAAGAAAAAGAAGTCCAGAAGATTTGTTGTTTCAGTCACAGAGAATTAGTTATATTCTGCAAGGTTAAACTTGAATCTCTAAAACTGGAGATTATAAATTTTTTAAGCTTAAGTCCCAGTGCTACAAATGTATTAAAATTTTTAATATGTTTATGCTTTGTGACTAACCACAGGTCAGAGAATAAAACTTTTAAAATAATCTAGACAACTACTTTTATTAGAGAATAATGTCTTGAAAACAATGAGAGTATATCTGGAAAATCTAAACGACTAAATGTTTTGCACATAGAGCAAGTGGGTCCTTCCATAAATTGTGCCACCTCTGTGTTCTGGGATCGAGGACTGAGAAGCAACTATATCTTGACTAGGTTGTAGGTATAACAAATTTTTGACCCCAACATGATACTTTATATCTTTGAAATTTAGTTCCCATTTGTCTAAATTATAATTATTTTTAGTTGACCTTACATACAAGTAGTTTATTTGTAGATGCAATAAAAAAAATTGATATAGTTGTCAAGGGTATCCATGAAAAAAGGAATTAAACTACAAGATCATAGTTTGAAAGAAAATGTCTTCTTGGATTACTGTAAGGATGAAGACTGAAATACTGACCTCCCACACCTGGGAACTGGCTTGATTTTATCTCTTTGGATGAGTGTGTGACCCTATAAATGTTGCATTGGTGTTAGATGAAGTGAGGACTTGTATTAATAATTCCCCAAGGAATGTCACATACAGATGAATTTCAGTCTTTCTGACGTGAGCTGAAGCCATGATTACCATATGAGAATCTGGAAAAGTGTGATTTTGTTTTGTCAGTTCTGGGAGGTTCTTAAAAATAAAAAATCACAGTTAGGAAGCAGGGCTTTCATAGAGAGTTGGCTTCAGTTATATTTTTCTCTTATATATTTCTCTCATACTTTATTTTTTAATCCCTGGTTTAACCAAAAGAAAATGGTTGTGTTTATTTCCTGCAAAACTGGTAATAACTTAAAAATGCAACATTTGTATTACATTATTCTCAAGAATACATAAAAAATCATCTATTCACTCTAGGTAGGGAACCAAAAATAAGACTAAGGGAAAGACACCACCCAAAACAACTTAGTGAGCCAATAAGGTTTATTAAGTTTAGTTAAAGAAGCAAGAATGACTCAAAGAGATCTGTATCATTGAAAGGCCATGTCAGCATGGGTGATGGCTCACAACAGGTGGAAACCCAGGGCTCGTTATACATCTTGGAGGCAGCTGGACACATGGGAGAGCCTCTCTTCCAGGAATCTCAGTTGGTTTGAACTTCTTCCAGGCACTTTAGCTGTTTCTGCTTTTCTTCTTCTCTTTCTTTCTTCTTGTTGGAACCCCTGCTGTTCTGGGAGCTTCTCCCAGCAGTCCTTAGGGCTCCTATAGGCTTAGAGTTGGGAGGAGCCTAGTGAGTCTGACCAGTTTCAAAGACTTCCTAACATTAGTAGTTGCATACTTTCTGAGTCTTAAAGAGCCTCACTGAAGAATAGGATGTTGTACCACCCTTTAGGACATCCTGTGTCTTAATACGCTGCCTCCCAACATGAAATATTTTATCTCACAGAAAATTACTACACAACATTCACTCAGAAGTGGTATAATGGAAATAGACTATGAAATTGTTTTAAAAGGTGTGTCTATGTGAGTCTTTGTATGTCTGTGTATGTGTTTTATATATAAGACCCTTAAACAAAATTTGACAGGAAAGAACTAAAGATTTCATGTAGCATGAATCCTAAAGGGTCTTATTAATAAAATCAAACCTGGAACCAGGTATTGGGGTGAATGCTGAAAGATCAGAGAGACAGAACCAGCCACAGCTACCTCACCTTGCCAACTCCTCAACTGATTCTGTTTCCTCAGACTGGAAGCCTCTGAGTCCTAATTCAAATGGATCTCAGCTGAACTGCTTCTTAAAAGCCTGAAAGCTTAACCAGCTCTAAGTTCCTGGTCCTCATGTTTTATATACCTTTCTGCTTTCTGCCATCACTTCCTGGGATTAAAGATGTGAGTCACCATGCCTGGCTGTTTCCAGTGTTGCTTTGAACTCACAGAGATCCAGATGGATCTCTGCCTCTGGAATGCTAGGATTAAAGGTGTGTTCTGTTCTCTGACCCCAGATAAGTTTATTAGGGTGCAATATACATTGGGGAACACAATATCACCACAATTTCAAAGCAAGTTATAAGCACAGAGAATTGAGGAACTGTTAGTGAATGAAAATTTTCAGTTAAAGTTAAAGACTAAATTTAATAAATGTGTCTTATTGGGACACCAAATCAACATTACTAAATCACACGCTTGAGTGTTGATGAGAATAAACTTTAAGCGTTCTCTTCATAAACATATGAAATATTTTATATGTGTATATATGTGTATATATATATATGATTTAACCAGTTCGCAATGTATAGACATATATAGATATACAATAACATAATATTGCAAACAAAGTACACACACAATTTATTTGTCAGTTAAAAATTATTTAGAAAAGGAAGAACTGGTAGGTTAATTTATCAATGTAAAACAATCTATTTGGAAACACATTTTAGAAAGTTATCTCCTAGTCATAAAGGTATGATGTCATGAGGAGTATTGACTAACATCTGTATTTTAAATGCAACTGTCCCTTTATACCCTAAAGAACATCAAAGAGATAGGTGCATTAAGCTGTTTCTTATAATTATTAATTTGTTTTAAAATATAGCCTGAATAGATCAAGAAATCTGATCTAGAATGTTCCATTTGATTATGTATTTTGAAATGTTGTAAATTAGTGAATTGGTTTATTTGTATTTATTTACATTCAAAAGATTTAAGGAATCAGTACTAGAGGAAATAGGGATAGTCCAAATTACTTTCTATCTGGAAATTTTGTTTCTATTTTATTTTGTTTTCACAATTTTTTTTTGCTTAAATTAAAAGTGCTTAACAAGTGCATAAAAATATAAATACATTAATAGGGATAAAATATTATGTTTTGTACACATTTATATCACATAACTTAATCTGTCTCAACAAGTATTTCTTTAAATGCAAACTTCATGTATTAATTCTTATACTTTTAAAATACATAATTCAGTTACACATAGTTACCATGATATGCACAGCATAACTTTTGTTCCCATCTTAGTGTAACTGAACATATTGATTAATTTAATCAATTTCTTCTTGTTGTCTATTCATTCCCGCCTTTACTAAACGGCATTTTGTTTTCAGTATGTAAGAGATCAACTTTTAGATAGAGTGTGAGTGAGATTGTGTGGTTCTTGTCTTTCTGTATCTGACTACCCATATTAAATACCGAGGTGTAATTCCATTACCATCAAACACCAGAATATCATTGATTATATGACTGAAGCAAATAAACAATGCACTGTTTTCCTTATCTAGTCCTCAATACATGGACAAGTTTTCCATCTCTTGTACATTGTGAGTTATTCCCTGATCACCATTGTTATGCAGAATCTCTTCAAACATATTCTTTCTTTTTCAAATATATACCTGCAGAACTAGAATGGCTGGACCATAGGGCAATTCCTTTTTTCCTTTTTCTTTTTTTGAAGAACCTCCATAACTCTTTTCTGTAATGGGCTGTACTACGTCGCAGTGGCACTGGCAGGGCACAACTTCTGCCTTTTCTCAGCATTCTTAGGACTGTTTGGCATTTGAGTCTCAAAGCCATAGAAACCTACACAGGGTTGTGATTTGAAGGGAGTCCTCAGCTAGTTCCTCTCTTACGAGGTTGTGGAACCTTCGGAATCAACTAATCCTATAGCAGACACTGCTGGCTGGCAGCAGCATCGATGGTGAGATCAGCTTCTGGTTTCTCTTTGAGCTCTCTGTATTCTGTCTGTCTACTATGTGGACAGGGCACATCACATGCTACTTTTGTTACGGACAGATCCTCTTCAAGTGTCATAAAGTTGCCCAATTTCCCTTAAATCTTTAATGAAAAGAAACCTCTAGCTCCTGAAATAGTTTCTATTAGGTATTTTGTCATAACTAGGATGCATAGGGTGTGGGGGGGTGATTTTCCTCTCGGGCCACTCTACGGCCAAACATGATTGTTTTCTTCTGGACGATGCTAAGTGAGCTCTAGAGGCTTCACCTGTGATCAACAGAGCCAGGCTGATTCTCACCACAGCGGTTTGTACTCTGACCTGGGAGCAAAAGCCTAATGCTAGTTCCTGTGTTTTTTTTTTTGCCCTTAGTAGTTGGAACCCTGCTTTCTGCTCCACCACTCAACACTGGGGAAACATGGTAGAGAGAGGACCTTTATTCACCTGACTCTTGGAGTTTTTTGGGCTCGGCTCACAGGACTTGATCTTGGTAAGGATGGCAGGGCTCTTAGCATGGTGTTTACCCGTGTCAGTCCTGATAAAGTGGTTTTAGAAAAAGCCTGCACTCTTTTCCCACTCCATGTCTTTAGCATAAGTTATCTGTCTCAGGATATTTCCTGGAATTAGATATAGGTGGAGCTGTGGAAAGTATTCCCTCCTGGCCTTCAGCCACACATCTCTTCTCTTTGTTATAGTACAAATGGACGTTATCATTTCTGTCTTGACTTCCTTAGTTCCGGTAAAGTAAGTTTGATAAGTGTAAAACTGTTCTGTGGTACATTTCTGGAGACAATTACCCTGGACCTTTACTTGAGCCAAAATGTGCTACAGCCTTCTAGCTCCACTCTCCATTTTAGAATGTGAATTTTCTGCTGAGATTCCAGAGATCTGTCTTGAGGACTGCATCTTCCACTGGCAAACTTGAACCAAGTGTCACTGTGAAAACACTAGTCGTTGGCATCATATTTAATAATGGAACTCCTAAACAAAGTCACAAAAGCACTCTGAGTGCAGACTGTCCCACAGAAATAGACTGTCAGGAAGAACAGGGCTCTGTACAGCAGGGAAAAGTTTGAAGCTGGACTTTAAGAGCAGCTTTGGAGCACCTCAGGAAAGTGGAGATTTTGATAAGGACACTTCTGAACTTAAAATGTAGTGACAAACTGAAGTTAGCTCCACACGTACTATTGAGTGCTAAAAATACTTGCCGCCGAAAATTGTTCAAGCCAATTTGATAACAGTTCAGACATGTCCATTAGCTCATCCACACTTCATATTCAATAACGATTTGAATTAAAGTGCTCCCATGTGAATTAATGTGCAGAACATTTGAAAGCAACATTTCCCTATTTTTCTTTACTTCTGCAAAAAAATTGCGTATTACTTTAAAATGTTGCTTTGTCCCCTGAGGGTGTCAAAATGCAATATGGAGCTTCATATGCTCTGTATATTTATTCCTTCTTTATGATATATCAGAGAATTACATTACTGAACTTGTGAGCAAATTAGTTTGTATATAAAATTCAGAATGTGTCTTTATATTGAAAACAATAAATCAATATATCGTTGGCAAAGATATGTTAATATCGCTATTAACATACACAATGAGAATAAATACATATTGAATAAGTGCTATAATTTTTTTATGTGTTCTTAAATTTCCATTTAATAGATGCATAAACACAAGGAAATGGATATCATATGAATTTCTAAGGGAAGACAAAATTGGTTTTTGTGTAGAAAAATAAAACTGTTCCAGATCTTTTAAACAGTTGTTTTCATGAACTGAGTATTGGAAAATATTTTATTTTTCTCAAAATGTTTTTTCTTGAGATTCATGAACATGATACTACCTCAAATCACAGCTTAGACTTGATGTGAGCATTGAAGTGCTTGAAATTAGACCATATTGACACATAGACAAATCAATACCTACAAGGTATACTCTGTGAGTGAAGAATGTAAGTTTAAATCAAAACTTTCATTGGAGGCACAGTACTTGAATTCTCTATTTCACTTTCCCCCTCTTTAACAAGGAGTAATTACATGTAATTGGAGCCTTTTGGGAAGATTCATTTCTAAGAAAGTGTCATAAGTAATTGTATATAATATTCTTTAGAAGAAAGTTATAGGAGTCAAATTCAGTGAACTGCTAATAACACGTAGTTCATTATATTTGCTTTTTGAAGTGATAGAACATTTACTGCAAGAGATTATTGATTTCACAAGTATTGTGCAATATATACATATGTATATATTGTATGTAAACTCCAGTTTTTCAGGTTAGATACTATGTTTCACCATAAATTCAGCTTTATTATTTTTTAAAATTTTTATTAGGAACACATATAAACATAATCATATATTTGTGTTGATAATGATTGACTGGGACCAATTTTACACATTCCTGCATCCACACCTTTGCTCTAGCTTTAAAATGAATGTGTCTCCACTATTCTGTTGCATAAGGTTTAATAATATGTCTTATTTGGAGGTGGTTTATAAATGAATTAATAATAGGTTAAATGCATTATGTTTTACCTATTTTCAGAAAAGAGAATATGAACTACATAGGAATATGGCTCAATGAGAAAATAAAACAATTGGATAAAAAGTGTTCTGGCTGTCCCATAAGCATAGAGCAGTCAATGCAGCAAGCCAGATTGTGTGATCTGGTTCAGTTACTCCACAATCTAGCCTACATTCACTGAGCCTGGGATGAACCATAAATCCATTAGAAGAAAATATGCTTTCTAATATATTAAACCTTGGGGGATATTCAGTTAATAATACCCACATTCTTTGTATGCTTTCAATTCTTGGTAAAATTAAAATGCAAAATAAGTTTCCAAGAGTATTAATATAGTTCCATCCATTTGCCGACAAATTTCATGATGACCTTTTTACTGCTGTGTAATACTCCATTGTGTGAATATACTACATTTTCTTTATTCATTCTTTGGTTGAGGGGCATCTAGGTTGTTTCCAGGTTCTGGCTATTACAAATAATGCTACTATGAACATAGTTGATTAAATGTCCTTGTGGTATAGTTGAGCATCTTTCGGGTATATGCCTAGGAGTGGTATTTCTGGATCCTGAGGTAGATTGATTTCCAATTTTCTGAGATATCTACATACTGATTTCCAGAGTGGCTGTACAAGATTGCATTCCCACCAGCAGTGGAGGAAACTTCCACTTTCTCTACATTTGCTCCAACATAAGCTGTCATTTGTGTTTTTTATCTTAGCCATTCTGACAGGCATAAGATATTACCTCAGTCATTTTTATTTGGATTTCCATGATGGCTAAGGATGTTGACTGCTTCCTTATATCTCTTTTGGCCATTTGAGATTCTTCTGTTGCAAATTCTCGGCTTAGAACTGCACCCCACTTTTTAATTGGGTTATTTGATATTTTGATGTCTAGTTTCTTGAGTTCTTCATATATTTTGGAGATCAAGCCTCTGTCAGATCTATGGTTGGTAAAGATTTTTATAGTTTCCCTCATCAAAATAAATTTTGTTCTACTTTTTTAAGAGGGGGAATATCATGCATATAATTTAATAATGTTGTTATCATTTTTTCAATCTGTTTTCAACAAATCAACACATTTCCTTAATAGAGACAAAAAGTAGGCTTATATGACTCAAGAAGTTCAACCAAGGTGCACAAGGCTTACAGGCTCCTCCCTGACATTATGTAAGCAGTAAACAAATGCTGATAGGAAAGTGATTATGGCGTTGTAAAGTCACTGAAAGATGTTCAAGTGTTTTTACTGATGCAGATTTTTTGAGTTGTCACACATGATGGACTGTTTGGTGATTACCACTTCCTAGAAATCCATGCACCTGTAAACAATCTCCCAAATATGGACCCCCTCAGTAGTCTTCATGAGCTCAAAGTTTAACCAAGCAGCTAAATGAGTAGAAAAGTTCAATGGTTTGGTCTGTTGTCACTGCTATCCAGAGTGAATAGAAACAGTCTTCCCAAGAAATGTATTGCAACAGTTTTACAATTTCTCAGGGTGTCCTAAAGTAATTCTGTAAATCCTGAGAATGAAATTCACTGATTTCTTGTCCTAGAAAGTGAAAGTTGTATATGGTTGTCAAGTAATAATATATGTTGTAGTCGGTCTTTTTTTTTGGACCAGCAGCTCCCAAATAATGACACAGAGATTTATTAGTTATGAAAGCTTAGCCTTAATTTAGGCTTGTTCCCAACTAGCTCTTTTAACTTAACCAGTTTATATTAATCTATGGTCTGACACATGGCTCATTAGCTCTTGTCCATACTGTACATCTGATTTCCTCCTTGTCTCACTGGTGAATTTCTGCCTCTTTGTTTCTTCCCCCAAATTCCTCTCTCATTCAGGAAGTCCTCTACTTAGCCTCTCCTTCCTAGCTGTTGGTCTTTATGCTCTTTATTGAACCAATCAGAAGGTGCCTTAGGCAGGCAAAGAAGGACAGAGACATATCTTCACACAACATTTCCCCATTTTGGTCTAAATAAAAATGAAAGTTTTAACTGTAACATAGTAAAACGATATACAATAAGAACAATTATCAGGTAATAATTACATTCACAATATCTAGTCCATTTATATTTGGCAAATTTGGAGAAAGTACTCTATTATCTATCTTATCTTGTTGAGTCCAAAGTTTTCTTGCTAAGCCACTCTCTACCATAACTTGTATTACCAAACTGAAAATATCAGTTTAGACCTTACAAGATTTTCTTAGATAAACAAATTAAGCTTTTATGTCTCTCTGCCTTTATAAACTTTACATATCTTTTGTGAGCTTCTTGTCTGAACTTGATAACAAAGAACAGTAAGACTGTAACTATCTAATCTTCAACCCCCTTCAGAGACCTGAGAAGGATATCATATTACCTGAATAAACAGGAAGTGCAGAGTAAGCAACTTCTAAATCTATAGAAATGGCAGACACCTGGCTGCCTGAACAGTCACCCAGGGATACTCTGCAACATTGAAGCATCCATCTTCGGCCTACAGACCTAGAATATCTGACAGACTTCTCTGTGAAGTAGGAAGTTTTGAAGGACTGGCCTACCTTGTTTTGGCAAAGTTCAGCAATCAACTTCCTTTGTGTCATGCTTTTCCAGTTTGGACAGCATACTGTCCACTGCTGAGGCAAAGACAGTTTCTTTCCCAGTGGCTAGCTTTGCCACATTTAAAGTAAACTCCATATGGAGGTTCTTTGATGTCCATCACCTTCTTTGAAGTACATTGGTACTGTCCGGAGCAGACATATCTCAGTGTCATGAAAAGATTTATATTATTAAAATATCTTAAATCCAATATTCTGCAGATCTCTGAAATGTTTGAAGACCAGCTATCTAAAACATATTTCTGTTTAATCCTAAAAACGTAGTTAACATGACTATAAGTTTGACTGTGGTATGTAACTGACTAACTACTAACCTACATTCCTTAATTATCCTGAACAGTTTTTTGAGGACTAGAAATTTACATTACATTTTTAGATGAGCTGTACAGGTACAATACCTTAAAAAATAGTAGAAATATATATAGTATGCTATAATGTTATAACAGTATAAATAACCTTAAATTTGTATCAATACACAAAAATCCATACCAATGTAAAATATTTGAGACTACTAGTTACTTTTTAGTTTAAAAGTAGATTCAATAATCTACCCTTTTATGCTATTATTCCTATATCCCCACATTTTTTCTTCTCATTTGATAGTAGAGAAAGAAGGATTGAGGAAATAAAAACCAAAGATATCCATTAATCCAACCTCCTTTGTTGAGTTTCCTCTCTGGCCAATAACAACTTGCAACTAACCTCTCTAACTAGTGACAAACATCCATATTCCAACAAATGACCAAAAACCACCCACCCTAACTCTTGGGAATGTGAGCATTGTGTTCTTAAAATTACTTCCTCCTTTCTGGGGGCAACAGCATTGTTAGGGGACCTTGAGAAAAATGGGATAATGGTCAAGTCCTGGGAGAGTTAGCTCTGTCGTTGTTGTCCAGTCTCTTTCTGGCAGGACAGAGTAGGGCTTATTTGAAGTCCTGGCTGGAGTAGTCTATGAGGCCGAACCATCTTGGTTAGCAGCTTTGAAGTTGACTTGAAAATTTTGTAGTATGAAACAGTCCTTTAGGTGGAGTTTGTCAGCTTAATGGCATAATCACAGTCCAGATATAGTTTGTCATTTCAGGGCCCCATTATCTTTTTGTAGACCTCAAAGGTCACTATTAAGAATGGTCATATTTTACTGCAGAAAACTTAAAACATATTCAATTCCATACTTGGCAGATCTCTGACAGGTTAGAGGACCACAATTTATTATATACATCCTGGGTAAACAAACTTAGTTTCTAATTACCTGCTTCAGACTTAAGCCCAAAAACATGGACAGGAAGCTAGAAGAAACTTATTTCTAAAATTACTTAGTACTTTGTAGGACTACTAATATCCTGACAGTATATATATATATATAATCTTATAGATTTTGAGATGTTTATATCTTAAGAAAAATTTAAGGAGTCAAAGTGAAACTGAAGGATTATGAGATTGGTGGCAATAGAATATTCTCTTAATTTTAGTTTTCTGCTTTCTCATACCAGGTGGCTCTTCTGGCATGAGACAGAGATTTTGGATTTTCCTTTACCAAGCATGCTTTGGTCTAGAGAAGAAAAGTGCCACACTCAAACTCGAAAGCAAGTTTTGATTTTTTTTTTCTGTTTTTTCGAGACAGGGTTTCTTTGTGTAGTTTTACCCCTTTCCTGGAACTCGCTTTTAGACCAGGCTGGCCTTGAACTCACAGAGCTCCGCCTGCCTCCGCCTTCTGAGTGCTGGGATTAAAGGCATGTGCCACCACCGCCCGGCTCCCAAGTTTTGATTTTTAATTGAATTGGGACCACAAAAAGACCATTTGCCTTTTATGTTTGTATGGAGCAGAAAAAGAGCATTTTACAAGATTTATGAAATTCTGCCTTGTTGGAGTATGATATACCATTAGGTCAATTTTCTCTTTTTCTTGGAACATTTTCTCTATTGATTTGTTTTTCTTTTTCAGGTGTCCCATTCATCCAGTGGTCTTTAGATTCCTTAGTTGGATGCTTTTATTCTTCTGGAAATAAAAAAAAAATGCTGCTCCAACACTAATTTTGAGGAGTTAAAGTTCCTTTTTGACATCTAATATTGATGGTATCCATAGATTTTCTTCTCCTGCAGAAACAAAGGCACAGCCTCTCTCCCAATGCAACGTATTTCCTTACTTCCATTATGAAGCTAAGATATCCTTAAAACATATAGGCTGGGTTAATTCAGCAGTTCTTCCCACAATCTAATGTCTCAGCAGCTGTCATTTTTTTGTTCATTAACATTTTTTAAAAATTTTAATTAATAAAGCATTAGATAGAGAATAAATTCCCTGTGTTATAATATTTTCCATCTTTCCTGGGCTTATTCTTTTTATATTACTTTACTCTCTCTTTAAAGACATTACTACTTTTAAACTGTATTTTCTATGACGGTCTATACCTATTTTCGTTTCTTTCTTCCTCACCTAAGCACATTTTCAAGCATGCTGTACCTGCTCAGAAGTTTTCTCAGTCTGGATCTGGCTTTTTGTATGGCTCTCTGACAGGGTGAACCAGGCCTTAAAGGGTCAGACTACTTGCCATGACCAACCTGATAGGAAGGGGTGGTTACAGGAAACAAGCATTAATAAGCCTCCAAGAGAAACTGCAGCACCTGTGTACCGTGGCTCAGGGGAAATGTTCCTTTTGCCCTTCTGTGAGAGCTGAGCCTCTGGCTAGCCACGCCAACCTGCCCAGTGCCTTCTGCTGAGCAGCACACTAACCGTTCAAGTGTTCAGCTGCACAGCAAGGCCTCTTAAAGAGCTATGCCACTGCATGCTAGAAATACCAGGAGTGCCTGAGAGACTGCAGTTGCTAGACTCAGCTTTCTCAGGCCCTATATTTGGATATATATGCTTCTACAATGGATGCCAAATGCAATGGGCATTTCCTTGGACCTCCAGCTCCTGAATAATGACATAGAGACTTATTATTAATTGTGAAAGTTTCACCTTAACTTAGACATGTTCCCAAATAGGTCTTGTAATTTAAATTAATCTGTTTGTATTAATCTACATTCTGCTATATATAGCTCATTACCTCTTCTCCATACTGCAGGTTTGACTTCTCCCACCTCACTGGCATATTTCTGCCTCTATGATTCTTGAGTGTGTTGCTATGTAGCAGCAACTACTGGGGCCTACGTGGTGAACGTGGAGGCAGAGAAAAGCTGGGGTTCTGATGCAGAACTATTGATTGTTGGTTTTACTATCCTGGCACAGTAAATGAAAAGTTACACATTAAGGAAACAAAAATTTAATGACTCCACATGGAAATGAGAACTAGGCTAGCTAGACTGAGATATAACATGACTTTTTTAAAGTGATTTGCATTCTACAACAGAACAAAAACAAGTTCAATATGAAAAATATTTGAAAGTATCTCAAAATATAGCCAGAACATAGTCTTTAGACCCTTGTTGTTCTTCCAGGGTAGGAACAGTTGCCCCAAAGAATCATGTGACCTCTTTCTTCTCAACTGCTGATGTTTGGTAAGTATAACTATTTTGTTGGAGACTTCTCATGGCTAACTTTGAGGCTATGTTCGGGTCCTAAATGCCTTCCCACAACTCTCCTTTAAATTTCTCTCAAGAGTTATCACATGTTAATCAGTTGACCTGTTGAATCTCTACGGTCTGTTTCCTCTAGGGACAGAAAACATCCTCATTTGTTATTTTATCTTCTGTGCTTATAATACAGATTCACATCTGACCTTCAACACATACTTTAGATTAAATGAATAGGTGATGATCACTGACAAGATTATCAAAACTACATTTAGATTATTGTAACAAATTGTTCCCTAAAATAGCACTATAAAATTTCTATGCACACCACAATAAACAGAAAAATTAAAGTTTGAAATGTTTGTTTTGACTTAATACAAAAGGCTTTACAAGCTTTTTGTGTAACATTGTCTTAGTCAGCTTGAGTTCATATTGGGGCTTAGAGTCCAAAGTCAAATTGCTTGCTGATTCAGGTTCTGGGTAGGAAATTTCTGATAGCCTGAAAACTACCAACTTCTTATGTCTTCACATGCTTTACCTTGGTCCATTAATTTAAGAAAGGGATAAAAAGAGGGAATGCAACATTCCTCTCCTCAAGTCACAATCACAGGATCATTGAGTACCTCACCCTCATGATCTCATCTAACCCTAATTTACTCTCCAAAGTTCCTATTTCCAAATATTATTGCTTTGGATATTAAGATGTCAGCATATGATTTTAGAATCTAGATTAATTTGTAACAAAGTTCTAAGAGTTTTTATAATTTTATTTTAGTTTTGTGAAAGTGTAAAATAATTTCATAAGGTTTTGTGTAAAATCCTAGTAACAAGCATGTGTGTTAAATTATTGCCTTAATTTCTATATTATATATTACATCTTTTCAATGTTCATGATTTAGCCAACTCTTAATCCTCATACTTTAATTGAAGGGACATTTGAAACATTACAATAATTAAAATTTTATTTTTATTACATTGGCATTTCCTGAATGGTAATAATTTTATGTTTTAAAAGTTGAGAGGAGCTCTTTATTA
Organism: Peromyscus californicus insignis; assembly: GCF_007827085.1. Taxonomy (NCBI): domain Eukaryota; kingdom Metazoa; phylum Chordata; class Mammalia; order Rodentia; family Cricetidae; genus Peromyscus; species Peromyscus californicus. The sequence goes on along the minus strand of NW_026294436.1, from coordinate 32,132,087 downwards.
TAGAGCTGACACTCCACAGGTGAGAATTGTGAAAGACTAGACTATCTACTTGATTCATTTTATTCTACTACACTTAATCAGACTTTCATAACCAGAATTAACTGTTAAGCAAAATTAAATTCCATTAATCCTTTCATAACCATCCTATTGAATGCTTCTGCAAGAGAATTGTCTTGAGAGCATATGAAAACTTCATAAATATATAAATCAAATTTTCTATGATGTCAATAGTTCTTAAAAAAATGAACAACATATTTTATTTCCTGAACGCATAAAATTAAACTCAACATAATATCAGCCAAAAAACAAAACAAAACAAAACCTTCTTCTAAATGAAGAATTAAGACACAGCTTTCACAATGCTTTATAAAATAGATTGTCTTCTTTCATTCTCCTATATTTATGCACACTATTAAAGATTGTAAATGGACATGTAAATTCTTACAATTTCAATGAGGTATTCATGTAACAAAAAAACATACCTAAGGAGCAGAATTTATGAGACATGCTAGTAGCATCAAAAAAGTGACATCAAAATCTAATATTCTATTTAAGAAATGGTCTTTCAAAGGGCCAATCCCAGTTATGTTTGAAATATGATTATATAGGAAGAAAAGATATTCACTTGTCATTTGAAAATTATTGGAATCACAAAAGTAACAAAGTATAAAATATTGAGTTTATTTCGTGTTAAGAATATCATGGTACTGATAGATGAGGACATCATGGGAATAGAAAGAGGCAGGGTGCTGGGGAGGCTCTCAGGAATCCACAAGGTTGACCCCGCCTTGGTCTGCTGACAGTGCTTCAGAGGGTGCCTGGATTGGTCTACTCTGGTGACTGGTCTAGCGAATAACCTAGCTGTCATCATGGAATCATAGAACCTTTGTCCAGTGACTGATGGAGGCAGATGCAGAGATCCACCGCCAGGAGCCAGGCTGAGCTCCAGGAATCTGATGAGAGAGAGGAGGGATTCTGCAGAGGGGCGGGGGTGGTGGGGTGGACATCGAGATCATGATGGGAGGGAGGACGTGCAGAGATGACTGGCCACACTAGTGGAAGGCCATGAACTGTGGACTCGTGGCTGTGGAGCCCGCATGGGACTGGACTAGGTCCTCTGGATACAGAAGACGGATGTTTGGCTAGAACAGTTTGGGGGGCACCCAGGCAGGGGGATCGGGACCTGTTCCTGGTGCATGGGCAGGCTTCTGGGAATCTGGTGCCTGTGGTGTAACACCTTGCACAGCCGTGGTGCAGTGGGAAGCAGCTTGGACCTCCCTAGGCTCAATGTGCCCAGCTCTGCTGACTCCCCATGAGAGACCTTGATTTGGGGGATGTGGGGATGCAGGGTGACTTGGGAGAGAGGGCTGGGGGGTGGGAGGAGGGAGGAGGTGGGATCTGTGGGTGGTACGTGGAGTGAGTAGAAAAATTCTTAATAAAGAAAAATGAAAAAAAAAAAGAATATCATGGTGTAATGAAACTGAGTACATTTTTCAGACAGGAGAAAATAAACTGATAGAAATGCCTGAGAAGCATTTCACAATTAAAGTTAGTGTTTTTAAAAGTGTTTTTTGTTTTTTGGTTGTGAGCCTAGCCTTTAACGGCTAAGCCATAAATTATAAAATTTAAAAAAAGGTGTTTTTTTTTTAATTTTTAAAGTTACAATGTAATCATTCTAGTTCTCCTTTCCTTTTCTTGCCTCGACCTCCTAAACATCCTCTTTGCCTCTGTCAAAGCTGTTGTCACACATATACTTATACATATATGTGTGTGTGTTCAAAAATTATAAATTTTACCTACAATTGCCAACATACTAAACTAATATAATTCCTAACTATATTCTAAATATTTAGCCTTATACTCACACAGGTGTAGTCCTCACTTCTCATCAAATTAAGTCCTCTTTGCAGCATATGAAAACCATTATAAAACATCAGCCTTTCATTTTGTATGCCTTAGGAGAAATCAGAGTGACAAAAGGAAAAATATAATTGCTTCCCTAGATTTGATTTCCTCCTCTTATGGCCAGGATGGCAGGTGTTCTACTGCTTTAATATTTGTGGATCAAATCCTTCTTTAAGAAGTAGCTTATTGCTTTATTGGCATATATCATTATAATCATAGTTTAGTGCAACTCTTGTCCTCATTAGAGAAATTTCCTTCTGTAGTCGATTGTGGTCAAAACTGCAGGCAAAAGTGACTTTGTAGCCTTTAACTTCACAGGTGACATATATCTCACATCCCTTCACTCTCAAGGCTCAGCAACATAGAGCAGGAGGGAATAAAAGCACTGTAAGAGGCAGAGGCCAGAGAAGATTTCTGCAAAATAGCACTTTGTGGCCACGACAACAGCAGTGCACTGAAGAACTCACAGGAGTTGTGGAAGACCTGAATGGGATCTAGGTAGTAATGAATAAGAAAGGAAGGAGCCTGAGGTTGAAAGATTTGAGAATAGATTCAGGGAAGAAATGATGGGAAGAATGGGCAGTGAATATTAACAAAATATACTGTACACCAAAAGGAAATCATTTAAACTTGGAGAAAATAAGCTTAGAACAATTCTATATTTATTTAAAAAATATAAATTGTCAACTTTCCTTGACTTATCTTATCACTTGTACACTCTCACTTCATTGAACAATTCTAATATGTACTTCTGTTATGTTTCTTTGTTTAAATGAATATTTAAGAATCAGCAACATGTACCAGGTTCCTGTGGGTCTATGTGTGTACTTCATAAGAATAAGGACATTATTGTGGATATTTCTAATATGATTATTTATTCAATAATTATTTGTATTTCAATACATCTGTAGTCAATACATTATGCAATCTACAATCATATGGTAATTTTATTGACATAATGAGTCTTCTCTCTTCTCCAGTGTTGTATCCTGCATAGATCCTACTCCACAATAGATTGCCACGAATCTCCCTTGTCATTCATCTCTGTGTTATACTGTTATTTTACATTCACATCTTCAAATAGTATATATCACTCTATAGCATTTTTGAAAAAAAAAACTTCATTTGATTATATTTATGGTTACTCTCTCATGATTTAAATGCAGCAGTATTTAATGGATGTAAAAACTTTTCTCAATATCACTTCATGAAGCATTGGCTGTTTATCATCTTTTGCTGGTGACAGTAATTTTACCACTTGATCATATAACTCCATCAGGTTCGTATTTTCCTTTTACAATCTGTGGAGGATCATCTCACTCCTGTGAATTGCCTAATTTCTTATTGAAACTTTCCTCCTCAGTTGGTCAGCCTTTATTGGGATTCTTTCCTGAAATATTACTGGCTAAGATGGTTATGAAATGAGTGACCTCCTCTGCATATCCCCTCACATTGTCAAGAAACCCTCAGCATTCCGATATTAGAACCAGTCTCCCTTTCTACTTGTCCATTGTTGTATACATGTATACCCTTCAGGTTTGTTGAAGGGCTAGAGTTGGTTCCACTCTTTATTTTTTATGATCCATTTTTTTCTTGTCTGTACTGTGGGGATTGTTGCATTTCCCTAATAAATTCTCCCAGGGAAAATTACTTTTGTTTTTATTTTTATTGTTCCATCTTTTGGTTCTGTTCACCCATGATTTAAAAAGTGATCTGTCACCATATCCACATAATTAATGTCCATCTTCTCTAGACCCTGCTCAGATTCTGTAATCTACTGTTTCACTTGAAACTCTGATGTAAAACGTAAGATTTCACGCATGGCACGATAATATGTGAAAACAAGGACTGAGAAAAGATGGTCCTTGTTCACAGGTCTCGGCCTCTAGGCTCATTGTAATAGTACACAGAGGAAGGAAATGTATATGTAGAAGCTTTTGTATATGAGTATAACATATATGCTCATATGCATACACATGCATTCTTATATACAATATACATTATAAAATATTGAGTTCATGCCTACACTCAAATCTATCAATATAGATTAAATGTTATTTCACTTCATTTATGGGTCTATGTCATTAACACATAAAATGTGTTTGAATATTGTCTCACCCTCAGAACTCCTCTCTCCCTCTGTTCCTACTTGCTTCTCTCCTCTCTTCCTTGTCTCCTCTACTTCCTCATTTTCCTCCTTCTTTTCTCTTTACTATTCTTTAAAATAGAATTATATATATTTAATATAACATTAAGTTAATTTGTTTTAGATTAGCATAATCTCCTTACTGATTGATTTAAATTAAACTTTTCAATTTGTACAATGTAATTCAAAAGTTAAAACTCCAAAATAGTAAAATACCCCAAGTGCTACTCTTCTTTATTTACATCCTGTCTTACTCTTTTCAATCTTGACAAGTGTGTTGGCTAAGTTTTTGTTGCTTTGAGTAAAACACTTGGTGTGCAATAAAGCTGGACACATTTACTTCAAGGATAGTTTCATATTCTTCAGTTCGTCGTTCTTGGCCCCAGTCTCTGTGTAGAGCTCATTCCAGTTGCATTGGATCAGGAGGCAGAGGCTGCTGGGAAGCACAGTGAGGGCAGAAGTGAATTCTACCCCTGTACTTTTCCTCCTGTTATTCTGTCTGTGGTCTTAGCCCACAGGATGATGTTACTCACATGCAGTATGGATTTTCTCTCATCATTTAGTTCTCTCAGTAAAATCCTTCCCATACATGCCAGAGGTGCTTCAGCAATGTCCTAGGTATTTCTAAACCCAGGTCAGTTGTCAGTCAAGTTCAAGCCACACTGGAAATATTAAAATTCATTGTTTTGATGTACATCTCTTTTGTGTTTATTTTATATAATAAATATGTTAATTACTCAGTCTTTCATTTCTAATATATTATACATAATGTATGTAATATAATCAATAAAATAAATTATATTTTATATACTAAATTAGAAAGTACACACATGCATGTGTGAATGCATAAATATTAATGTGACATGTATCATTTTTTATTTTTATCACAAACAAATGGGAGTATGATATTCATGTTCATGTACATATTGCACGGAATGTTTCCTAAGACTCATCACATCTTATTCACAGATATATTCTACAGTCTGATAATAGCCACACTGAAGTTTACCATTATTTATTTTATTGTAGTAGTCTCCTGTGCCTGGCAGTTAGATAGTTTCAAATATATTGAGCTTATATATAAAGAATGTACAGCAGTGACCTTCCTTTTACATGTATGTTTTCAATTATTAGAGGAAAACTTACTCACTTTGGGAAATTTGAATTTAACTACACTGTCGATGGGCTAAGTTATCACCCTCTGAAACTTGCATATTGATGGACATTGCCAAGTATAAACAGAATATCACCATTTTTGACGTCAAGTTCTCAAGGGGCTATTCAGTTCAAATGAATACATAAGATTTACACTTAGAAGGAGGGGAAATTTGAATGGAGAAAGACATACAAAGGCTTTACAAAGAGGGAAGAAAAGAAGAGAATAAAACGAGAAGCCATTTGCTAGCCACGGAGAGCCGTCAGAGCCTTTGATCTCTTCATCTTGGATTTCTGGAATACCAAACAATATTAAGATAGTAAGTTGGATATTTAAATTACTTAGTGTGTGCTACTTTAACTATAAAATATACAATATATGCAGTATTTTATTTACACATTATACAGTCATTTTCTATATCAAATATATTATTTTGCATTTCAACAACCGTTTTGTGACCTTAAATCTTCCTCCAAATATACTGAGTATATTTATTTCTTAAATTTTGTTAATTTAAGGAAAAATATAATATTTAAAGCAATTTACATTGTTGTAGCGCTAATAATTTGATTGTCTTCCACTTATTGAATTGTTTATTTCCATCTTCTGCCAATACTTACACAAATTTTTCTCATTTCCTCCTTTATGCAAAACTTCTTTGTATAGTAGGTCTTGCATATAGGTCTTTAATATATATTAAAGTATATATTTTCTAGCTGTGTCTTTGTCCTATACTTTACATATATTGCTTTGATTTTATGTGTCATCACATATACTCATATTATCATAATATGTATTTGAACTTATAACAGTTGAGGAACTTTTACCTATTTCAAGATTTTAGAGTAATTTAAAAGCTTTTTAAATTTTATTTCATGTATTTATATATCATATACATTTATATAATGGGGTTCTACCCACTAAGGCATTCTATTTATAGCCTTCATAGATAAATGTATGTATTTACTTTTCTTAATTTTTAGGATTCATCTTTCTAAATCTACCAATCACATTACAATGATTACATTACATTTCTATATTAAATAATTGTCAATAAATTATATTGTTTGAATATGAAATGTCCTTCTCAGGTCATGCGTTATATGATTGGTCATCATTTGGTGGCTTTAATATGGTGTTAGTTGGAAACTTTAGGAAGTAAGTGCCAGCTGAAGAGAGTGGGATAAACCTTGGAACATTAGCCAAGACCTCCAGTTCCTTCTATACTCTGCTTCTTGCTACCAAGAACTGAGGAGCTTCAGCCTGATGCTCCCACCACCCTGATTCTTTAACTCATAAATAGGCCTGGAATCAATGGAGCAAAGAACAGTAACTAAATTGAATTCAGTTGTTTCTCTTGGGTATTTTTATGCTGCAATAATGAATTGGTACTAGTACAGATAGATATTCTGATGAATGTAGTGTTTCCTAAGCAAAATCATGCTATTGTTTTGTATTTATTCAGTCTTTTCATGACTTCAAAGGGAGTTTGATGATTGTTTCTGTTTTCCTTTTTCTCAGAAAGGTTTTGAGCATTTACTTTAAAGTTCACTCTAGAGTTATTTTTTATTCTTTTACATGGATATTTTATGCACATTAAATGATTTCATACGTGAATACTCACATTTAGCATGGTAATGGTACATTCTGCTAAATTTATGAATTCTTACATTATTTTAATTAATCTTATTGTGTACTATTAAGTTATCTTCAAGTATAATAACAGTCTGAATCAATGAACAATGGGGATACTTTTTGAGAAATACAATGTGAAGTTATTTAATGTTTGTGTAAGAATAATAAAGTGCATGTATCAAAACATAAATGATTTCTCCTACCACACATCTATGCTCTATTATATGTCCACATGCAAACATCCCCTTCAAACATTATGACCTGTTGATTAGAGATCCATGGTGAAGAAGACAATGCAGAATTAAATGAAATCAATGGTAAACTGCTTTCATCAAGAGAGACAATAAATGTAACTTGAGAGAACCGTTCTTGGTTAAAGTAAAACAAATGATCACATCTTGTCCATGATTAATTTATGTATTTTGATGTTTAAATGTAAAAAATAGAATTATAGAAGAAAAATTGTTGAGAAAGTATAATGTTTATCTAAATAAGTAGAATAAATATGATCACTACTTCCTCGCATTGTCCAAAACTATACTTTATGTAACTGAAACTAGTTCATATGTAGATGAATACTTATCCTAAAAATGTGTAAACAGAGTTTTTGTTACTTTTTTACAGATAAATAATAATGAACTTTATTAAAATTAGACAAGTAATATAAATATGGGTCATGCACACAGTATTGTGGTATATTACATTATATTTAAGATCTTATATCATAACCTGGGGCAAATATAGCATACAGTATAATTTCTTAAAATTTAGACATAGTTTATGATATAACATATTCATAATAGATGATTTAATATCAAATAATTTCAACTTCAGTTGAAAAATAGCTTTATATTTTATCATTTTCATGAGAATGGCAAAAGTAAATTATTTAAGTAGATTATCAGTTTCAATATTAACTTATAAATGTATTTGGAAGTAATATAAGTACAAAATTTTAAGACATTGGTTTAATCTTTTTCTAGCAGTTAGTAATATTAGAATGCAGTTTCCAAATATGTTATTTTAACATACATTCTACAGCATACTTGCTACATACTGTACATCTACAGCCTTTTATTATAGTTAGTTTATTAAGTACAACTAAATTACATGATATACTGCCAGATTACAAATGTCTAGCATCTGAGTGATGCCTATTAGAACTATCAATTTTATTTCCAACTCTTTCTTATGAATGGAAGAAAGGCAATTAAATGGAGCAAAGCTAAATGAGGCCATGACTCTACATTACAAAATTATTAAATGATAGAAATAATTTTTATGAAATATATGAAACTTGTTTTGATATTCTGGGATGCACCTGCCCTTTGATACTGGAAGTCTTAACAAGTATAAATGGTTAATGGGGCTAAGAAAGGTGGAAGAGTAAAGAAGAAGCTGGATAAAAACAAAATGTTTTGGGAAAATGAATTAATATAATAAGCATTTGTTATTGAAGTGGCCCAGCCAATTTTTGTAGACTTAGATGGCAAGTGTTTTGGAAGGCAGGTGTCAGTTGTGGATTAATAAACTGCCAAGGAGATTTTGAATACTTGGAGGCAGATGAATGAAAACTTACATAATTTACTTACAGAGCAAGACTGTCAAATTTAACTTTTATTTTCCCTCTACCTATAATATGATATAGAGTTGGTAGGATATAAATATTATAAAGTTACAAGAAAAGAAAAGTTAAAAATATTACTGTGAGGATCAATGAGAAATGAAGCTCTCATAAATGACATGCTTCCTTTTTGAAACTCAGTAGAGCATTGCTGGCCTACATTGCTTCAAACTCTTTTAAAACAGATAAAATCTGATGTTCTTCAGGTGAGCTGTAATAATCACTTGTATTTCAATTGTTACGAGTAAAATAAGGGCAATTTTGATAACCTGGGTTACTCTAGAAATTGAATGAAATAGTATTTGCATTGCTCATCAAAGCAGGAAGACTCCAGCGTCGGTTCCTTCTTCCTCTGAGACAAATGCATAATGAAATTCCACAGATATTGTGAACAGGGTCTTCATCATAAGATCACTCTTTAAGAATAGTAAACACACAGGAACAAACACATACTGGCTGAGTTACATTTAGTTCTCTATTCATTTACTGTTATTCTTCACATTTATTGCTTCTCATTACCTTATAACTGTTACACAAAGGGAAAATACATTTCCTTTGCCCTAGTTCCATTTTTAGTTTGTAACCTCTTCGTAATACAAATGAGAACTCGCAAACTCAAAGGCAGACACATAATTGACTTTCTCATTTAGTCACATATTGTTCTTTCCTCATCTTTATTTTCCTCATTATAGTTCACTTTGCCTTTCACCTTATTAATAGTAATTTTGCTACTAGATTATGCCCAGGATCTCTCCCTGGACTCTCTCTCTCTCTCTCTCTCTCTCTCTCTCTCTCACACACACACACACACATACACACACACACACACAGAGAGAGAGAGAGAGAGAGAGAGAGAGAGAGAGAGAGAGAGAGAGAGAGAGGCACACACATGCACACACGCAGCAATGAAGCATCAAAAAAGCCAAGTTAACTTCTTTTTTTGCATGAGTAATTTGATAAAAAAAATGACTACAAAGAAGTCAGCAATTATTCTTTAATGAAAAAGAAACATCATTGATATTTCTTTCATTTTTTATTGACAAATATAAAAATCAACTGAAATCCCAGAAGCAAAAGTAATCAATCAGAAAATATTATTTTTACATTCCAAGGCAGTTTACAATCTATTATACATATGCAAAAATATATTTATTCTTCCTTTCCCTGTTAGACTTTTATTGTTTGAGAATTTTCATTGTTTTCCTCATCTGTCTTTGCTAATTGTGATGCCTTTTTTGTTTTGAACTTATCATAAAAAACAAAAAGTAAATATTGCTATTTCTTGAAAAGATGTGCAAGAATCTTAATCCTTGATTCTACAACTGGTGCATAGCAAAACTGATGATACACTCCTGGCTTTTGGACCTTTATTTGCATTGCCATTCCTATTTATGGAATAAGAAAAACATTGCATGTTGTACCTTGATCACCACTCCTCTTTCAGCAAGATAGAACCTAACCAAATGCTATGTAGACACTGGTATGCGTATAAACACATGGCTCATAATTGATTATAAAAGGAAACCTGCAAAACAAGATAAAATAATCATCAATAATCATCAATCTCAAACTTTTTTTCATTTTCTATAATACACCTTTGGTAGTTTAAATGATAATGGCCTTCTAGGCTCATATATTTGAATGCTGTTCAAATAACAGCAGATAACTGTTACCTAGTTACCCCAGTTGATGTAACTCTTTGGAAAGGATTGGGAGATGTGACCTCATTAGAGTAGATATATCACTGAAGGCAGAATTTGAGGTTTCAAAAGCCCACAACATTCCCAGTTAGCTCTATTTACCTAGTGGTTTCATATCAGATATGAGCTCTAAGATACTGCTCTAAGCACATTACTTCCTGCTTACTATCCTGTTCCCTGCCATGATAGTCATGGACTCTATCCCTCTGAAACTGTAAGTCTCCAATAAACTCTTTCTTCTATAAGTTGCTTTGTTCACTGGTGTTTTATCACAGCAATAGAAAAGTAATCAAGGCCAAGCGGTGGTGGTGCATGACTTTAATCCCATCACTAGGGAGGCAGACGCAGGCGGTTCTCTGTGAGTTCGAGGCCAACCCGGGCTACAGAGTGAGTTCCAGGAAAAGCGCAAAGCTACACAGAGAAACCCTGTCTCAAATAAACAAACAAACAACAAAAACTACAAAAAAAAGAAGAAAAAGAAAAGTAATCAAGACAATATTCAATCTCAAAATGTTTGTCTTAGAGTGTGTTATCATTATATGCTATAATGGGCTATGAATCATACTATTACAAGTGTCCTAATTATGGAGCTGAAGAGATGGCTCAGTGGTTAAGAGTGCATACTGTTCCAGAGAAATTAATTCTCTTTCCCAGCATCCATGTCAGAAGGCTCATGATCACAGGTAACTGCTACTCTAGGGGATCAGGTACCCTCTCTTGGTATCCAAAGGCACTTGAATACCTGTGCCAGAGACAAACATATACATGGTTTTAAAAATTAGATAAATGGGAGACTCCACCACCATCACAAGCACAGCTGTGGCAGAACTGCGAGATCAGCTGCTGGACTCCCCTCCCCCATGGTGAAATTTATTTATTTATTTGTTTGTTTGTTTGGAAAGATTTATCTTTCTAGTCTTCTCTGTTCTGGAACTGCATCTGTAGAGCAGGCTGGCCTCAAACTCACAGGGATCTGTCTGCCTCTGCCTCCAAGTGTGAGGATTAAAAGCATTGCCCCCATGGACCCTTTTCCTTCTACTGGGTTGCCATGTCCATCTTGTGATGTAAGGGTTTGCCCAATCTTAATGTATGTGGTTAGGCCATGTCCTGTGGATATCCCAGGAAGGCTTGCTCTGTCTTTTGAGGGGTGGAGAGAGGAAACAGAGGAGGATGATCTGGGGGAAGAGGGAAGGTGGGGAAAGAGAATGGGAGGAATGGAGGGAGGGGGCAACTTCAGTCAGGATGCAATGTATGACAGAAGAATAAAAGTTTTTTAAAAAAATTCAAACAAATTAAAAAAGAAAGAAAGAAAAGAACCATGGTGGTTTACTATCAAGTTCTGGGAGTGCACAGTCCTGCTGGACCCGAGGATATTAAAAAGGCAACTGCAAAACAAGCATTTAAATGGCACCCACACGAGCACGCTGGAAATAAAGAAGCAGAGCAGAAATTCTGAGGCATACTAGATGTTATCAGATGCTAAAAGTGGGTTATCTATGACAAATACAGGGGAAAAAAGGATTACGTGGTGGTGGAAGAGGAGCTGGAGTCATTTTGACAGGCCCTTTGAGTTTGGTGCCACATTGCAGAAAACAGATGATGTGTTCAGGGAATTTTTATTAGTGTAAGGGACCCATTTTCTGTCCTCTTCTTTGAAGCCCCATTTGATGACTTGTTTGTGAACTAAAGGGGTCCCTAAGGAACTGGAAGCCAAGATGCAAGCTAGTTTTCCTCTGCCTCCAGTGGATTCCCTTCCTTTCTGAAGGTGGGTTTCCCGCTTGCTTTGGGTACCAGGTTCACTCCCTTCCAGTCACTAGGGGATCTCATGTCACTCTCTTCATCATCACTGGGCAGCAGTGGAATGGCCAACTTCCAATCAAAGTCAACTTCTACTAAGAGAGCTATGGCCAAAAACATACTAATTACAAAGAGAACTGTGGAGAATGGCCAAGAAGGAGCAGAACTTAAAGAAGATGGATAAAAGTCCATTATGATACAAAGTTTTAAAAAAAGGAGCAGAAACATTAAATCATGACAAGCACTATTTGAGAAATAACTGAAACATCTTTTTTTGAGGACTTCAAACAAGACTTTCTGTATAACAGTATCTAATCCTAAATATTTATACACAGCTCATTGGACTCCCTATTTGTCAGAGACTTTTGATTTTGTTGATAAGCCCTCAAATTAGAATCATTTTTTTCTTTGAATTTTACCCTATTCTTGTAATCTTTGTGTGCACTTTGCTTTTTACACAACAAAACAAATGGTAATCTGAGGTGAGCCCTGTGACTATTTTTTTTAATGAGGTGCTTTTTTTTTTTTTTTTTTTTTTTTTTTTTTTTAACATCCTGGCCAGTTTCTCCTCTTTCCATTCCTTCAAGTCCTCCCATCCCCCTTCTGATCCCATACCCCAACACACTCTTTCTCCATTTTTGTTCAGGAAAGGGCAGGTCTGCCATGGGTATCAATGTGGTGGTATTGTATTACCCAAAATATTGTGTACCCTAATAAACTTATCTGGGGTCAGAGAACAGAAAAGCCACTAGATACTTAGGATAGGCAGTGGTAGCACACGCCTTTAATCCTAGCATTCCAGAGGCAGAAATCCATCTGTTCAAGGATACAGCCAAGCATGGTGACTCATGCCTTTAATCCCAGAAAACAAGCCTTTAATCCAGGGAGTGATGGTAGAAAGCAGAAAGGTATATAAGGCTTGAGGACCAGAAACTAGAAGCATTTGGCTGGTTAAGCTTTCAGGCTTCTAGCAGCAGTTCAGCTGAGACTCATTCTGGATGAGGACTCAGAAGCTTCCAATCTGAGGAAACAAGACCAGCTGAGAAGTTGGCCAGGTGAGGTTAGCTTTGGCTTGTTCTGTCTTTCTGATCTTCTGTGTTCACCCCAGTAACTGGCCTCAGGTTTGATTTTATTAATAAGAACTTTTAAGATTCCTGCTACACATCAACAACAACAAAAAATGGCATATCAAGTTGCAGTAAGACTAAGCATCTCCCCATGTGTTAAGTCTGGGCAAGGTGACCCAGTATTCAGAGTAGGGTCCCAAAAGCCAGAAAAGGAATCAGAGACAGCCCCTGCTCCCACTGTTAGGAGTCCCTCAGGAAGACCAAGTTATACAACTGTCACATATATGCAGAGTGCCTGTATCAGTTCCATGCAGTGTCCATGGTTGTTAGTTCAGTCTCTACGAACACCTATGAGCCCAGGTTAGTTGATTATTTGGGTTTTATTGTGGTGACATTCCCCCTTTGGCTACTACAATACTTCTTCCCCCTCTTCAGCAGAATTCTCTGAGCTTTGTCTAATGTTTGAGCATGAGTCTGCACCTGTTTATATCAGTAGCTGGACTAAGGCTCTGATGACAATTGGGCTAGTCATCAATCCTGTGACTCTTGAGTAGTGTTAGGGCTAGATTGTTCTTTAACACCAGCATGGATCTGCTTCCCATTGTGTTGTAATGTGGGTAGTGTCAACCTGCTGTAATGTTAACATTGCCAGATAAACCTTCTACAGAAATATTTCAATTTATTTTCATTACTTAGTGATGAAAGCTATTACTGCATCAATGGAAACACATTTCTGGTTTAATGAAAATTAAGGATGTTTTCTAGTTGTGTATGGATTCTGGCAACTTGATCAGATCAAACAATGTTTAACTATGTATTGCTAAGCTTAAGTTTTAAAAAAATGCTGGTAGTTTGAGTCTTCATCATTTCATTAAAAAATTAATAAATGTTAGTGTGTTTGGTGCATTCTTTCATGAAAAATAATATGGACAAATGTAAAAAAAATTCTAATATTTGAGTTAAAATATTTTTATAAGCACTCTTTTGTGGTCTTGTCATTGAAAAAGTTACACCCAGTATTTGCTATAATATGGCAAGAAACACATTTACTTCTTGTGACAATAATTTTATTCTTACACTTTAGAAGATTAAAAATATATGCTACTGAAACTCTATAAATGGGTATGTGTCTGAAGACCTTTATTTTCTAAATATCCTGGGTTGTGAAGGTCAACACTGGAAACAACTGAATTCTCAGCTATTGACCACTTACCTCTTACAAGAACTGGACCACTCTAAAGAAGTGAACACAAACTATAATACAGGTTGTTACTGTCCTGAGCCTCCATTGGTTAACCTCCAGTGATTAATCTAGACATCTGTTTTACTACTTTGCTCCCCATTATTTAAATGTGAAACTACAACAAAATATGTAAAAGGACGTTAGCTTTAAAAAAAATTGTTTATATACACCATTTGTATTTTTTCATAGTACTATGCTTACTGTTTGATGAATTAGATTATAATAGCATTAAATTCTTAAAATTCATTGTTTCTAAATAAGAAATGAAAAGACAGATGTAACAAGAGACACTGAGGAAATCCAGAGAATAATTAGGTCATACTTCAAAAACCTGTACCCCATAAAATTAGATAATCCAAAAGAAAGGGACCATTTTCTGGATAGGTACCACATCTTGAAATTAAATCAAGACCAGATAAACAATTTAAATAGACCTATAACCCCTGAGGACATAGAAACAGTCATTAAAAGTCTCCCACCCAAAAGAACCCGGGGCCAGATGGTTTTATCACAGAATTCTACCAGAATTTCAAAGAAGGTCTAATACCAATACACTTCAAATTGTTCCATATAATAGAGACAGAAAGAATATTGCAGCTTTTTATGAGGCAACAGTTACCCTGATACCCAAACCACACAAAGATACAACAAAGAAAGAGAACTACAGACCAATCTCCCTCATGAACATTGATGTAAAAATACTCAACAAAATACTGGCAAACTGAATCCAACCCAAGAACACATCAAAAAAATGATCCACCATGATCAAAAAGGCTTCATGCCAGAGATGCAGGGGTAGTTCAACATACAAAACTTATTAATGTAATCCACCATATAAGCAAACTGAAAAAAAAACCACATATGATCATCTCATTAGATGTGAAAAAGCCTTTGACAAAATCCAACATGCCTTTATAATAAATGCCTTGGAGATATCAGGGATAAAAGGAACATACTTAAACACAATAAAAGCAACATACAGCAAGCAGACAGCCAACATCAAATTAAATGGAAAGAAACTCGAAGTGATTCCACTAAAATCAGGAACAAAACAAGGCTGTCCACTCTCTTGACATCTATTGAATATAGAACTCCAATTTTAACTATAGCAATAAGATAACAAATGTGATCAAGAGGATACAAACTGGAAAGGAAGAGGTCAAATTCTCATTATTTGCAGATGTTAGGATAGTATACATAACTGACCAAAAAATTCCTACCAGGAAACTCGTACAGCTGATAAATATATTCAGAAATGTGGCCAGATATGAGATTAACTAAGAAATTCAGTAGCCCTCCAATATATAATTGATAAATAGGCTGAGAAGGAACTCATAGAAACAATATCCTTTGCAATAGCTGTGAATAATATAAAATATCTTGGGGTTACTCTAACCAAATAAGTGAAAGGCCAGTATAGAAAGAACTTTAGTAAGTCTTTGAAGAAAAAAATTGAAGAAAATATCAGAAAATGGAAAGATTTGCATGCTCTTGGATAGGTGTGGGATTATTCAGCCCTAACAGGCCTGAGGGCCAGCCAGCCCAAACTGGAAAGGAGAGCAGGCACATAAGATACTTCTTAGAGTCAACCTGGGTCTGCCTAAGGGTGTTAGCAACAGCAACTGAGTCATAATCTGAGATGACCTGGACTAATGAGATGCAGCCATGTCACATTAGCAGATGTATATTCATTACAACTTTCCCCTGGGGTGGTGGAAAGTATTTAAAGCTTGTCTCTTCCTGAATAAACTGAGCTTGTTTTCAACCATCGTCCCAGAGTCTGTGTCATTGACTTTACATCTACTCACCCCCTCCTCCAATGGAACCTTACAGATAGGTAGAATTAACATAGTAAAAATAGCAATTTTACCAAAAGCAATCTACAGGTTCAATGCAATCCCAACAAAATCACAACACAGTTCTTCACAGACCTCAAAAGAACAATACTCAACTTCATATGGAAAAATAAAATACCCAGGATAGCTAAAACAACCTTGTACCATAAAGGAACTTCCAGAGGCATTACCATCCCTGACTTCATGATCTACTATAGAGCTATAGTAATAAAAACAGCTTGGTTTTGGCATGAAAGAAGACAAGTAGATCAATGGAATCAAATAAGACCCTGGCATAAGTGCACACATGTAGATGTATCCAACCTTCTTATTAAATAAGAAACACAGAACCAATGCAAAGAAGAAAGCCAAGAGGTCAGAGCTAAGAGCTAAAACCTTACCCTTCCTCCTGCGGTGGTCCTACCTCTCCGAACCAGAGCTACCCCTGTGTTAAAGTCTTTATATAGAGTTCCTGTCCTGCCTTCTCATTGGTTGTAAACCCAACCACATGACCGCCTCCTCACAGCCTGTCTGTATAGGCCTCCAGGTTTTCCATGATTGGTATTAAGATTAAAGGCATGTGTATCCAATAATGGCTGTATCCCTGAACACACAGAGACTTACCCAGCTCTGCCTACCAAGTGCTGGAATTACAAGCGTACGCTACCACTGCCCTGCTTTCCTATGGCTTGCTAATAGCTCTGACCCCCGGGCAACTTTATTTATTAACATACAAATAACATTTTAATACAAATAAAATATCACCATACACACACCTATGAGCAACTGATTTTTTATAAAGAAGCCAAAATTGTATAATGGAAAAAAAAGAAAGCATCTTCAACAACTGGTGCTGGCATAACTGGATGGTGGCATGTAGATGAATGCAAATAGATCCAAATAGAACACTTTGCACAAAACTCAAGTCCAAGTGGATCAAAGACTTCAACATAAATTCAGTTAACTGAACCTGATAGAATAATAAGTGCAGAGTAGCTTTGAATACATTGGCACAGGAGACTACTTTCTGAATATAACACCAGTAGCAGAGATACTGAGTTTAACTATTAATAAATGGGACCTTCTGAAAATGAAAAGTTTCTGTAAGGCAAGGGACTTTGTCAGTAAGACAAAATGGGACCCTATGGAAGGAAAAAGGAACTTTACCAACCTCACATCTGACAGAGGGCTGATTGCCAAAATATATAAAGAACTCAAGAAACCAGACATAAAAAAACAAATAATCAAATTAAAAATGGGGTACAGATCTAGACATAGAATTCTCAACAGAAGAATCTATAAGTGCTGAAAGATATTTAAGGAATTGCTCAACATCTTTAGTCATCAAGGAAGTACAAATAAAACAATTCTGAGATGCCATCTTACACCTGTCAGAGTGGCTAAGATCAAAAACACTGATGACAGTTTATGTTGGAGAGGATGTGGAGTAAGAGGGACACTCCTCCACTGCTGGTGGGAATGCAAACTTGAACAAACACTTTGGAAATCAGTATGTCAACTTCTCAGAAAATTGAGAATCAATCTACCTCAAGACCTAGGGATACCACTATCGGGCATATACCCAAAGGATACTAAATCATACCAAAAGAACACTTGGTCAACTATGTTCATGGCAGCATTATCCATAATAGTCAGAACCTGGAAAAATATCTAGATGTCCCTCAACTGAAGAATGGATAAGAAAATGTGGTACATTTACACAATGGAGTATTGTAAATATTCAGCTGTAAAAAAAAAAGAAAAAGAAAACAATGACATCATGAAACTTGCAGGCTAATGGATGGAACTAGAAAAAAAATCGTCCTGAGTGAGGTAACCCAGACCCAGAAAGGCAAACATGGTATGTACTCACTCATAAGTAGACAGCAGATGTAAAGCAAAGGATAACCAGGCTGTGATCTATAGCCCTAGAGAAACTAGGTAACAAAGAGGACCCTAAGAGGGACACATAGATAGCCCTGGGAGTGGGGAAAGAGCTGATATATCCTGAGTAAACTGGGGGGGGCGTTAAGGAGGGGATGGGGACATGAGGGATCAAAATGGTCAGTTTGGAGAAGGTACCAAGAGGCAAAGCAAGGAAAGAGATGTCTTGATAGTGGGGACCATTGTGGGGTTAGGGAGAAACATGGTGCCAGGGAAAATCCTAGGAATTCTCAAGGATGTCTCCAGCTAAGACTCCTAAAAACAGTGGAAAGGGTCACTGCACTGACCTTCTCCTATAATCAGATTGGTGGCTACCCTAATTGTCATCATAGAAACTTTACCCAGTATCTGATGGAAGCAGATGCAGTGATCCACAGCCAAGCACTAGGCCAAGCTCTGGGAGTCCAGTTGAAGAGAGGGAAAAAGGATTATATAAGCAAGGGCAGTCAAGATCATGATGAGAAAACCCACAGAGAGAGCTGACCCAAAGTCGTGATCTCACAGACTCTAGACCAAAAGCTACAGAGCCTGCATAAGACTGACATAGGCCTTCTGCATGTGGGTGACAGTTGTATAACTTGGTCTGTGTGTGGGGTCCCTAGCAGTGGGACTAGGATCTATCCCTGGCACATGAACTGGCTTTTTGGAACCTATTCCCTATGGTGGGATGCCTTTCTCAGCTTTGAGGCAGCGGGGAGGAACTTAGTCCTGGCTCAACTTGATATGCCATGCTTTGTTGATTCCCATGGGAGACATTACCCTTTCTGAGGAGTGGATGGGGAAGGGATAGAAAGGAGGTGTGGGTAGGGAATAGAAGGAAAGGAAAGAAGAGAAACAAACAAAAAGTTTAATGATAATAATAAAAAATCATTGTTTCTGTTATCAACTAAAACTAATTCCTATGACATTAGAGACTCATTTACTATATCTATATTGACCTAAATGAAACATGTTTTCACTACAATGTATATTGCCACTTAACAATTTATTATATAGTAATTATTGATAAATATTTACAAATAGAAGTACTAAAAGATAGAAATATCAAGCCTAGTCATTCTGTAGTAAATTTTCAACATAGTATCTAGATCTTGTAATTATGCAAAAAAAAAATGAGACTGAGTAGACATGTCTCATTAAGAGGATAAGTAAAATGATATCTAATCATTTTGGTGTTAAATCAAGAACCTAAATGATCCTCAGGTCTATGGCTATGATGTGCTAAACCATAGCTTTGTCATTTTTGCCACATGTACTTCTTGTCAGTTAACAAATCAGTGTTGGAAAGTAAATTAATCTAAAAATAATATTATGCACTTGGATTATTTCCATTCTGAGTAATTATTTCAAAATTTAAATATTGTAGTTTTGCTTCTCAGAGTAAATAAATATCCAGTTCTGATAGTTTTTTGAATTGGCATTGTGAATGTCCAGTTTTCAAGAAGAAATCTAAATGATATGAAAGTTTGGGTGTGATTTAATGACCTTCACTTTGAAATCTCATGCCATTTTTACCCTGAACACTTGCAAAAGGTTTTCATTTGAAATAGAAGCTTTAATTACAAATATAAAAATATAAACCCAGACATGTCTAAAAATAATAGTTGTTCTAATTAACTGTATTCATGTACAGGAATAAATGTATAAATTCAATTTTAATCAATCAGTCCACATGAAGTCTGATTAAAATACCTTAAACCACATATGACTAAGATTATGTCTAGAAAAAATAAATGCCAGCTCCAAAAAGAGAACTTTTTTCTTATTTAACTTTCAACTTTCATGATTCATAGTTTGAAATACTTTGGTATATCATGTAATATGTGTAAATTTGTTGCAACTCTATGGATTTGGTCCCAGGTTTTGGCACCAAAATGTGAGTTTTGCAACTCTGGAGAGAGGTGTCCTGACTACCTGGGAGTCAGAACACCTTGAGCTGCTTAGGACAGCTCTGGTGGCTGGAACTGCAAAGAGGCAGCCCAACCCTGGAGGGCAAGGTATCCTGGTCACCTGGAGCTGCTCAGGGCAGCTCTACCCTGGAAGTGTCCTGGACACCTGGAGCTGTTTAGCACAGCTCTGATGGCTAGAGCTATGAGGAGACAGTTTAGTCCTGGAGGATGAGGTATCCTAGACACCTTGAGTTGCTCAGAACAGCTCTGCCCAGGAGGTGTACTGGACACTTGGAGCTGTTTAGCGTGGCTCTGAGGGCTGGAGCTGCAAAGGGACAGTTCAATCCAGGAGGGTGAGATATCCATACGCCTTGGAAGGGAAGTTTTTCTGACTGATCGGGAGAGCCATGCCTGGAACTCCTTCAGCAGGGAAGGGTATCCTGACTGTTTGGGAAAGTCAGGCTACACCCAGTATGATGGGGGATGGTCTCCCTGCAGGATATAGCAATCCTGCTCCTCTCCTCCAGTGTTGCTACAGCTAGGCTTTGCTCAGCCCCCACTTAATGGGCTTCCTAACAGAGCTCTGCTTCTCTGGCCTAAGATGTTGCTTCTTTTGCTTTGCTCTGCAAAAAGGGGAAAACCCTGCAGAAATGTAGTAATCTCCTCCAGCTCCAGTGAAAAATATTACCTTTTCAGCTCTTTTTGCTCTGTCCACTAAGGGATGTCTCAGCAAGGATCTTCTGTTCAGCTTCTCCTTGCTCTGCTCTTTAAGCTTTCCCTTGCTTTGTCCACTGAGGAACATCTCCGCAAGGATCTTCTCTATGCCTCTATGCCAGTGAATGAAGGTCTTCATGCCCAAAACTCTTTTCGAGAAAGAGATTTATTTGGGAAGGAGGAATCCAGAAGAGTAGCTGCCTCTACCAGGGTGGAGAGAACAGCTGCTGTGGGATGGTCTGTATGTCAAATGTGTTGCTGATTGGTCAATGAATAAATCACTGATTGGTCAGTGGCCAGGCAGGAAGTATAGGCGGGACTAACAAGGAGGAGAATAAAGCTGGGAAGTGGAAGGCTGAGTCAGAGAGACACTGCCAGCCGCCATCATGACAAGCCACATGTGAAGATGCTGGTAAGCCACGAGCCATGTGGCAAGGTATAGATTTATGGAAATGGATTAATTTAAGCTGTAAGAACAGTTAGCAAGAAGCCTGCCACGGCCATACAGTTTGTAACCAATATAAGTCTCTGTGTTTACTTGGTCGGGTTTGAACGGCTGTGGACTGGCAGGAGATAGAGATTTGTCCTGACTGTGGGCCAGGCAGGAAAACTCAAGCTACAAATGGCGTCCAACGTGGTGGCAAGAGTTTCCACCTAAAACCTGATAAAAAAGATTCTAAAACGGAGCTAAAAACAGTTCCTAGTTGTCTCTTTCAAGTTAGTGGCAGCCTGCTGGTTTGAGCTACTGGCGGGTTCCTAGCGTGCGTGCATGCTCGACCTGCAGTATGGCAGGAATGAGGCCTCTGCAAGTGGCACATTAAGCTGTGTGGTGGATTTAGCCTTTGCTAGTACAAAAAAAAAAAAAAAAAAAAAAAAAAAAGAGGTTTCTGGGCTACACGCTTCTTTGATAGAAGCATAGACCCACTATTTCTGAGAGTTGATGGCTCCCAGAGCTGGCGGAAAACGTATCACTGCCATGTTGGGAAGCTGAAGTGGACGGAGCCAGCAGCACCAGCACCCTTTCAGGCTTAGAAGGCTACAGTTTAAAGCAATAGGCTCAAGCTAATATAAAAAAATAAGCCACGTAAAGATGGCTACCACACAGAGAATCTGGATTATGTTCTCTTTGATATTTGTAACTAAAGAAAAACATTTGATTGCAAAAGCTGCTGAGTTATGCCAAAATGTATATTTTAAAGGTAACTTGACTTCAAAATTTGTCCTGACTGTGGGCCAGGCAGGAAAACATTAGCAACAAACAGCCTTTTCTCACCAGGCAGGGCAGTTTACATAGGATGTCTTGGGTATGGAATCAACCAGGTGTTGACTTGGGGCCCAGGGTTCCTGCTCTGTGATTGGTTGTTTTCACAAATCAGTTGGCCAGGGGCAGAGATGGCTCTGATCTGACTGAGCAAAACTGTGTTTCTTTCACTGGCCTTATCTGAGCCATCTTTCCCTAGTTCTGGGCTCCAGAGTCAGGGTGGGTTTCTTTAGCCAGCCCCTTTTCCTCACAATATGCCTTTGAGATAATGTAGTTTGATATGAGATAATTAAATAAAACATAACAAATGTGATAGTTTACTTTAAGAAATGAGACTAGATATTTTTCTTTGAGATATATTCTTTTAAATATGTATTAACCAAATACAAAAATGCAATATAATCACATTAATAACTTCTGAATTATCTATTTAAAATCTTTAAATTTGTTCTTTGATATTTACCAAGTAAACTCACCAAAAATGTAAACACGAAATACTAAAAATACAAGTCATATATGTATTTATCTATTTTATGTATTAGTGAAAACTAGTAAAAATGTACAACTCAACATTTTAATTAAACCCACTTTTTTTCCTCTTCAAATGTTCAGTTCTATTTCAGTTTTCAGTGGTAAGTGTTACTGCATGGTCTGCTTCTTGCTTAATTGTCCATGAAGAGGTTTTCCTTAAATTATAATATTTATTTATCAATGCATGCATAATATATTTTAATTAATTCAACTGAACTCTGTTGTGGTTTTTAATAATTTCATTTTGTGCTCTGAAAACTTGAGGTATGTTGTTGGAAAATATTATTTCTATGAAAACAAAGACAAAAATTAATAAGAACAATTCAAATTCTGGTAGTCTTGCTGAAGCATCCCTGTTCTGAGACAATGCTACATTTCACGGGAGTTAGTTGAGTGTTTCATTTTAACATGGTCTTAGATGAGTAACCGTGTCAAAGAACAAAACTTGATTTTCATTAAAGTTGTATAACTTCTTATAAAATAAAATTATAAATTACTCAAATGCAAAGTATTAGTGTAGTTTAGACTGCAGATTTTCTAAACTATTATCTTACACAGAATCAAGTATTGTTTTATGATGAAAACAGTCTTTGGCAGTAATTTTCAATTTTGTTGATTTATTTGAATAAAGAAGTTCAATTCTGAAGACTCAGTTAATTGAAACCTCAATATTTATGAAACTTGCACAATATTTTCAAAAACAAGGTTTTTATTTCTATGAAACCATACTTCACATCAATGTACTGTCTTGGTGGTTGACATGCTTGGCCCATTTCTGGGACCTCTCCTATCACAAAATCTACTCCACAACACAGGATATGAATCATCACATCCATCCTCAATTATATAACTTCAGAAATTTTAATATAATTACATTTTTTAAAATATTTGGAAGCTCGAAAAACCCAAAAAAAAAAAATATTTGGAAGCAACTATTTCATTTACAGCCTTCTGAACTGAACACTTTAGATTTCATGTACTTTTCCATTTTTCATGTCTTTAAAATCCAATATTCTATTTATGTAAGTTTCTGAAAGAATCATTATCTTAAACAGTGTTGATTTCAGGTCAATTCTTCAGTTCCCTCACTTACTTATTTCTAAGAGCACTGGTTCTTTTTTCACCCAAACAGTGTCCTATAGATGCGATAATTTAACGTGACAGTAGATCAAAGTATCACTTCTTATGCATTTACATGTGCACATAAATGTCACTGTTGTTTCATTTCATCTAATGGGTCTTTTTTTGTCAATTTAAGGTCAAAAGATGAAAGCCATCAGTTGCTTGCCCTTTAAATATAGCATCAAGAAAATTTATGATATGATTGCAGTGTTGGTTGTAAAATTTGCCAAAAATGGCTTCATAAATATTGATTTTAGAAACTTGGAAATATTAAAACCAACATATTAATAAAATGTAGAGAACTGTGTATCAAACACACAATTTCTCTAGGTAATTATCAGAGTTCATTGTAATAATCATCTGTAAGTTCATCATTCAGTTAAATGTTGCTAGGACAATTAGCATGTACTTAGAATATTCGGGAGATATAGTGTCTTCACAGTAAATGACAACTTTGAAGGATGTAATAAACACATCAGACCATATCCCTAAAACAAAATGAGAATTAGATATAAAAGGTCACGGCAAAGCACATTATTATTAGATAGCTAGGAGCTAACAACCTTCAACCAGTAAGTTTTAAAAATGTTATTGTTCACCATTCAATCAAATACAATGCACATACTAATTTAGCTATACAGTTTAATAGTTTTATTAAAAAATCTTCTTGCACAACCTTAAAATGTCTTAATATGATCCAGGCTTGTTGCCATACATTTGTAATCCCATTTGCTTGAGAAGCTGAGGCAGAAAGCTCATAATTCCATGACCTGTGTTAGCTAAAGAGAGATTTCACTAGCATGGACAATTTACTGAGCCCAAGTTTCTTAGTGAAAAAGGAAAGGAAATTGGGAATAAATCATTCATGGAAGAGTGCATGCCTTCCATATGAGAGATCCTGTATTCAATTCCCAGCACAAGTAAACAAACAAATAAATAAATAAACAATATCATTATATTACTTTGTGTAGCTAACAATTCCATGGAGCAACCTATGTCAAAGGTCACATTAAGCTTTTTCATAAGCATCCACATAATGGCCAACCTCTTCATGCATTTAGCCAAAAATATCTATGTTAATGCCCTAAAAGTGAAATCAAACATTATTTCTCAAAACTAGAGTTTTACAATAAGGTTAAAGCCAAAATATCAAATTATAGCTTATTTTTCAAATCTAAGAGTACAATTTTTTTTTCTGAAAAGTCTACTTTGCATGCAAAAAAAACCCAACAAAACTATGTTCAAAGATGTGGGAAAAGATCTCATGCAATTTCTTCCAAAACTACATTGAGTACAATTACATAAAATTGCATGTGAAACCTGTAGCCAAGAAACATTATTTTAGCTTTATTTTATGTAATCCAAGTTTGCACAATCATGAAACTTCAGAGACAAGATTGTGAGATGCAGAAAGCATTAATAATTTTCCACATCTTTTGTTTACAAAATGTTTGTACCATCTACTGAAACTAGAATCATATTTAAAACTTTCCTAGAAGTAAGTAATATTTCCCCAATTTATGGAAAAAAGAGCTAATTTTGAGAACTGGAATAGTGAACTGCAAAAGAATAGGAAATCTACTAAGCTTAATTTCAGTTCACTAATATTTGCTATCATTTGATAACATATTGAAACTCGAAGCATTTAATTTAAATATTATTTTAATATTACCATTCAATTTCATTTATTTAGAGTCATTATACATTTGCATCATAGAAAAAAAGGATAGAAATTAATATTTCTAAATGAAGCACCTGGATTGTTTTCAATTACATTTTCTCAATTATCAAACTTAGTTAAGTTTTTAGCTAGTGTTAATTAATATAGATAGTTCAGTAATAAAAAAACAACAGATGTATTTTCCCATAAAAATATTCATATAAAGTATGCTCAAATTAGATGGTCATCCCAAATTTGTCTAATTCAGTCATCCTTCCTCAGTCCTTCCTTTCTCCCACATTTCCTCTTTCCCTTCCTCCTTTTCTTCCTTCCTCCTCCACCTTTTCTTTTTGTTTTATTTTTTCTCAAATTGCAAAATTAATTAAACTAATACCTGAATTAAAGAAAATATTTACAAAGCAGAAGAAAATTGTTTCTTGAACTCAGTAGTTGAAGAAAAGAAACAATGTAGTAATTACCATATATTGCTTGATACTATTTTAAGATCTCAAAATTTTCTCTTCTTAAAGATTGCTTTAGAAACTGTTCATTTAACCTATTTAAATGTACAGCTTAAATAAAGTTTCTAATAAAAAACTTATGCAATATTAAAAAATCTATCTTTAGGCAAAATCTAACATATTCCTAAAAGCATCAAAATTAGAGTATTCATATTTCCTAATTTCAAATCTTAAAGCTTCACTTTCCTTGAAGAGTGGATTTGGAAAAACCTACGACCTTCAGTTCAGTCTCTGCCTTCTCTCTAATAATCCTATTTATAAATAAGAATATGACTTCATGCAGACAATTTGGACTTAAACATGTAGAAAAAATTACAAATTCATGATTTATAAAACTATAGAAGTAGGAGGAAATTCCATCTTCAGGGGACCTGACATTCTCTCTTGGTCTTCATGGGCACCCCCACACATATGAAATAGATTAATTTATTCATTAACACATATATACCCCACCACACATGTATACACAAAATATATTTATAAGAAACATATGTTTATTATTATCAGAACAATGAAACACTTAACAATTATTTCAAGAAAGCAATTCTTGTTCTCAAACATTAGACTGAACTAAATACAAGTTAACATTTTCAAAATATTGTAATCTGAGAAATAATTGAAGATATAAACCAATAGAAAACTTGTTAAATTATAATAATTAATATTATAATAATGATGAAATTCCTTAAGGTTATGTACAAATTTAGTATGTCTTTTCTCAACTTCTGTGGCCTCTTTGCACAACTGAATAATTGAATCTAATGTCATGGGACCATTGATAGTCCACACCTCCAAAAATCATAATAAAAATAAAGCTAGATTTTTCGTGTGTATTTCTTTTCTTTTAATTTTTTTCTTATTTAAAAATATACTTCAAAGCTGCGATATCAAGAGATCATGGTGCTGGCTATGTAACAGCCAGATATATATATATATATATATCTCAATTGAACAATTAGAGATTCCAGAAATAAAACTGTGTATCAGTGGTCAGTTGACTTACAACAAAGAGAGGTAGCATGATCATCATGTGGTACGAAGACAACATTCCAACTAAATGTCTAAAGAATGAAACTGGAATTGTATTTTATGTTCCACTAGCATTTTATCAAACTAGCAATCTTTGGTGCAGAAAAATAAATAAATACGGTTAAGAGATCACCTCTGCATTCCAAAAAATGTATTTTCAAACCACACAATTTCAAAACCTTAAGAATTAGCAGTCAAAGCATTAGCACACCAAATAAATGAAGGCAGGGAAACTGTTCTTACCTTTTTTTTTTTTCTTTTTGGTTTTTTAGCATGGTTTCACTGTGTAACAGTGCTGGCTATCCTGGAACTTGTTCTGTACCAGGCTGGCCTCAAACTCACAGAGATCCACTTGCTTCTGCCTCCTGAGTGACTATTCTTACTTTTAAAAATGTGTGGGGGAAGGGCCTTTGGAGCCAGGTGCTAGTAAAGCTGGTCCCCAGGGAAAGTGTAGCAAGTGGAACCCAAGTTATTTACTATACACACACACACACACACACACACACACACACACACACACACACACACACACACACATATATATATATATATATATACGTATACACACATATATACGTATACATACATACATACATATATGGAGCTTCAGGTCAAGAAAGATGATGTCTGTACATGATTTCCTCATAGAAAACACTTTAAATACTGTAGACTAGCTGCGATTGGGTACTGTTTAAGCTTATAGGCCCAGTGGGGGATTTGCCCCCCCCAGTCTTGTTTTCTTTGTGCTTTAAAAGGAGCCTGTTGTATTTAAATAAATGAGTCCTTGCCTGACTTGGCTCCCTGCTGTGTCTGATTGTCTCCCAGGAAAAAGGGAGGCTGAGGAACTGGTGAGCAGCACAATTACCTTCTTGGGGGACCTAAGTTCCTGGTGAGGCAGGATCCCACACAAATGGTAGACATTTGTCCAAAAATATGTACAAGAAAGCAGGTATCTTCTGAAAAAAAAATACACCACCAGTGATTGGGGAAATGAAACTTAATGCCATAATAAAATTTCACCACACATCTACGAAAATGGTTAATGGATAGTACCCAAAAGACAGAGTAGTGAGGGTATTTAGGAGATAATTTTGTATAATTCTAATAATAATAAAGATTATCAATGAAATTGTTGAAAACTGAGAAAGCAACTGAGAAATTAACTATGGAAGGATCAGTTTATGTATTAATTCTATTTCTGGGAATATATCCAAAAGAATTGAAATTTGCAGTTCAAAAAAACTTTAATTCACATGTGTTCATCACAGCATCATTCCCATTTGCTAGTTACAGTCAAGCTAGGTGTTCACAGTATCCAGTCAATAGATTAAGTAAAAAGCAAAACACATACCAAAATTGATATGCTGTCATGCTAGTCTACCTCCAATTTTTCAAAAATAATTCAATCAGTTGTGATAACTTGACTATACCTGGAGTAGGCAACATGAAATAAGTCAACACACACACACACACACACACACACACACACACACACACACACACACACACACAAAAGTGGTCTGACCTCCTTCTTAGTACCCAAGAGATGAAGGCAGGATGATCTTTGAGTTCAAGACCAGCCTGGTCTACACAGAGAGTTCCATGACATCCAGGACTACACACAAAAACCCTGTTTCAAACACCAAAATAAATGAATAAATAAATAAATAAGACATAAGAATAGGAGAGACAGATCCAATGTGTTTTCATATACATATTAAGTTTAAGCTGTCAAATTCATAAAATCAGAGTAGAATTATGGTTCCCATACCTTGGTGGATGGATTATAGGATATAATGAAAAGACATTGATTAAAGAGTACAGATGTGCAGATTGAATGTGCAGAAATAGATATATACATATTCTCATGGCAAGAAAATTATAAATATGCAAGTAAATATGTTTTAGACATGTATCAAGATACAATTAATTCCCTAAAATACATTTTGTCATAATTTAATAAGCCATACATTTGTTAAAGCCAAAACAATGAAAGCTAATGCTCCACCTGTTTTCACCAAAAATTCGCTTATTAATTTCATTGATCTAAAGTTATAGAACTTAAATTAGCATTTCTCATATGTAGAGGCAATAGTATTTCTAAGAATATTTTTTCATAGATGAACAAGTTGAATATGATACAGCTTTGAAACTATGCATTGCTCTACAGATGTTTTTAATGTGTTTTCATAATTACAAAGAATGTTGAAAACATTTTTTCTTCAAAGGGCACCAGAGTATGTATTAAGATAAAGAAATGGACATTTTACTCCACATCAGTTACGGTATCGCACAGTTTCTTATATAATTATTCAAAGTTTTTCCAGACTTCCTTTACTTCTAATATAAGGGCACCAATGGAGAAGACAGATTGGGATCATCTCAGATACTGTACACCATGCTATATTAGTATGCTAAGTGTTAAGTTCTAAAAGAGAATCTTTTTTTATATTATTAAAAATATAAGCTAGAGAGTGGCATCAGATACTTGTAACCCCAGCACTTGGGAGTCAGAGGCAAGTGGACTCTCAGTTTGATGACACCATGGTCTACAAAACAAGTTCCAAAACAGCCAGGGTTACACAGAGAAAACTTGTCTCAAAAAACCACTACCACCACCAACACCACCACCACTACCACCACCACCACCATACACACACACACACACACACACACACACACACACACACACACACACACAAACAAAAAACAGACATCCCAAGGTCAAAGATGAAATATGGGAAATTAGACCAAAAATGGGCAGTGGATCATAGCATGGATTTGAAGGACATTGTGGGTCAAGATCCAAATCTGGAATCAAAAGTTCCCAAAAGGAAAATGATGTAATTCAGCTGTGGAGCATTGAACACTATGATCACAAAGAGCAGGTCTAGTTAGAGTTCTATAGTAGTTGACATTATGTTGATGGACAATTATACTACAGTCAATATTGTTGTATTCTAAATAGAAAAGTGTAAATGTATCATGAGTAGCAACTCAAAAAGCTGAATCAACTAGGGGAAAATAAAAGCCTATATCTCCTCCATCATGGCTAATCAGCATGATGTTAGAGCATTCTATGTCAGCATCTGCTCTCAAAACAATTCTATGTCAGGATACACTCTCAACCTTGTCTTCATTATTCGACTGAGCTAAAAATAGCAAAATGATAATAGAAGAGAAAGAGGCAGAGTGATTTGAGTCATTATTTTGAAAATATCTTATAAAAGCATCAATGCACATCAGTTAATTTTTTAAATGTTTGATAAAAGAAAGTTTCAGAAAAAAAAGAAAGTTGGCAAAGCAAGCATAGAAAGGTTGAGGTAAGAAGACAATGTTTTGCATAGTATCATTCTTATATTCAGCCAGCACTGTACAAACTAGTCTGTGATTGCTTGTGAGATTAAAATGATCTTAAACATATTCTCTTAATACACATGCCACTGATGAGCATCTATAATTTAAAGGAATTTTTGGCACTTTTTAGTGAAATCTATATAGCAATATATAATATTTAAAATGATTAAACATTTAAGAAGTTAACTTACATTAATATACTTTTCAACTTCTTTTATGAGTAAATGTTAATTTTTCTCAATCATTATGTAGATAGTGAGTTATGCTTGAGTTACAGAGTCCTGGTCACAAAACAAAACCAGTTTGTTTTCTCAACAGCAAGTTCAATGAATGAGTGACATGTCTGTATTCACCTTACTGTGAAGGGAGGTATGTGGTTGATAGGGGAAGCAAAACTAGGTCTACAGCAGCCCTCAATTGCATTCCATGTCTTTATAAAGATACCTAGAAAGTGACTTCAAGTTTAGAAGGTTGTTGTTTTTTCTTCAAGACTCTATTATTACTTTTTTAGCAACATTTGTTCCATAAAGGCCTCCAGAAACTTTCAGGAGCTTCTTCAAATTAATGGTTTTGATCCAGCTATAGGGAGTTTCTAACACACTCCTTTCCCTCTTTAGGTTATAATAAGATTGCATTGAGCCAGGAAGGGTCTTCCCAAAGCCTCAAAGAAATGAGCTATTGCCTATGCAAGCAAAGCATTAGGGAATCTTTCCTCTATAGAAATGTGGAGTGAGGAGGACAAGGGAGCATTGTAGAAAGAGAAGGTGTGTGCTAGAGACATTGAAAAGGCAAAATTCTAAAAGCTGCTATTTTATGTAGCAGGGTGCTACACAATAATAGGCACAAGGAACAATGGGATAGTTTGGTTTAAAACAAAAGTCTAATCAAATCTACCTTCCACACCCAAAGTCATTTTAAGCCCATTCCTAACCTGTCATTTCTCAAAAATTTTATTGGCTAAAATTCCAGAAATGTATCAACCTTGTCTTAGATTCAAATCAACAAACTCAATTGTAGATGAATGAATGGTCTTATTAAATAAGAAACACAGAGCCAATGCAGAGATGAAAGCCCAAGAGATCAGAGCTAAAAACTTTACCCTTCACTGCTGCTGTTGTCCTCTTCAGCAAGAGAGCTGCATCCTGTGTATCTGTCTTTGTATAGACTTTCTGTTCTGCCATCTCATTGGTTGTAAACCCAACCACATGACCTCCTTGTTACTGTCATCTATACAGATCTCCAGGTCTTCTGTGGTTGGTATTGAGATTAAAGGCGTGTGTCTCCTTGCTGGCTGTATCCTTAAACACACAGAGATCTGCCTAGCTCTGCCTACCAAGTGCTGGGATTAAAGGCACGCACCACCACTGCCCAGCTTCTGCTATGGCTTGCTATTAGCTCTGACCCCCAGGCAACTTTATTTGTTAACATACAAATAAAATCACATTTCAGTACAAATAAAATATCACCATATTTCCCCTTTTCTATTTTAATAAAAAGCAAAAAGGAAAAAGGTTATAACTTACATAAGAAAAAATATATACAAAAGTATAATAACTATATACCATACATACAAGCAATAAATACCTAAAAAAATGTCAAGTCCATTTGTATTTGACAAATTCAGAGAAAATAATTCCATTATCTATCCTATCTTGGTAAGTCCAAAATGTACCTAATTCACTTTCTATCCTAACTAATTTTCAACTATAACTAACTAATCTTCAACTATAACTAACTAATCTTCAACTATAACTAACTAACCTTCAACTCCCTCAGAGACCCAAGAAGGAAACAATATTACCTAGCAAAAATAAAAACAGGAAGTGCATGCAAGCAGCTTCCAAAAAAAAAAAAATGTGAGTTGACAGAAAAAGCCAGCTGCCTGGACAGTCAGCTGAGGTTTCTCCACAGTGTTGGGGCATCATCTTCAGCCTATAGGCTTAGCATATCTGACAGACTCATTTGTGAACTGGGATGTATACAAGGTCAACAGTTCAACCTCACATTGGGTGAGAGCAGTCCATGTACCAGAAACACCTGAATTCCACTAGTGTCATGTCATGATTCAGGATTTTAAATTCTGGAAATTGTTGATGTTTTTTGAATTCAGCTGTCCATTCTTCTTGGCTGTGTGTGTGTGTGTGTGTGTGTGTGTGTGTGTGTGTGTGTGTGTGTGTGTGTGGCTTCATCTTGGCATCCCATTCTTCTCCACATCCCTCTATCAAATGCCAGTCTACTATTGAGAGGTGTGAGCTTAGTTACTCTTCAAGAATAACTGTTTCAGCTGCTTTTCCATTCTATCATTTTCCATTCTATCAGAAGCCATCGGCCCACTGCTTGTTCATCTGCTTTCAAAGAAAAGGGCACTGTACCTTTTCCAGATTGCAAAGGTCATTTCAGAGATGATGCCATATTGTCCTGGCCTCAGAAGATGCCTTTTGATAAAGCCACAATCATACTTGTTTTGGCAAGAATCAGTAGTCCTTTGTTTCGTTTCCTGTCTGTTTATTTTGTCTTGTTGGTCAGCAGTTGATTCGAGGATACTTCATTGTCCAGTGGCTAACTTTTGCCACAATGAAAGTTAACTCCATATACAGTTTCTTCAATGCCCATATTTTCTCTGAAGTAGATTGGTACTGCCAGGAGCCGACATGTCTCGTAGTCATAACAAAAAAGAAAAATTTTCTAAGTTATTAAAACATTTTAAATGCCATATTCTGTAGATCTCTGAAGGGTTTGAAGATAACCTGTCTATCTAAAATATATCCACTCAATCTTGAAAACATACCTAATATGACTACAAGTTCTATTGTAATGTCTAACTACTAACTTTCATTTCTTTTTATCCTAATAGTTGGTAATAATAACATTCAAGAATCAGAAAATTGCATTACATTGTTAAGTGAATGGTATAAGTACACTATCTTGAACAAAATTAGAAATATACATATAGCATTTTCTAACAATATCAATTTTAATATATATAATTTGTATACAATGTTAAACAATCCAATCCAATGTAAAGTATTTAAAACTAGTAATTGTCTTTTTCTTTCTTTTTTTCTTTTTTTTTTTTAACAAAACCTCTGGATATAATCTCCTTGTTCAGCTTTTTTCCTGACCATTAACAATTAACAACTTGTAACCAAACATTGTAAACAATGACAATATCCATAACTCATTAAACAACCAAAAAACTCCCACCCCACCTCTTGGGAATGTGGGTGTCGTTTTCTTAAAATTACTTCCTGCTCTCTAGGGGCAAAGACATCTTTAGGGAATCTTGAAAAGAACATTTTTGGTTAATTGTCAAGTCCTGTATCATTTGTCCAGTCTCTGTATAATAGGAAAGTGCAGGGCTTGTTTCAAGTCCTTGTTCAAATAGTCTGTCAGGCTGGATCATCTCAGCTAGCCATCTCAAAATTGTCCTGAATAGTTTGTAGTCCAAAGTCGATCTTTTGGTGGTGCTAATCAGCTTAATGACTTTACCATAGTCCTTGTGGAATCATCATTGTGAAGCCCTGTCATCTTTTTGAAGATTTTAAAGTCACTGTTAGGTGTGGTCATGGTTCACTGCAGACTTTTTTTTTTCTTTGTGCCTAGAACAGAAAACCTTCACCGCATTTTCTCCCCACCATTTGTCTTGCCAAACTTTTCCAAACTGACCTTTGTTGATGCTTTCTTGTACCACAATGGTCCTGGCAATTCTTCTCTGAACAAGAAGCCAGCAACTCAGAGCAGCAGCTTTTGCCTCCATGGTCCCACCAATGTTTGCAGTTCAGCCTGGGCTGAAGCTTCTCCCAAGCCTCCTAGGCCAGCCTCAAACTTGGGTTCCTCCTACTGGCCAAGTATAGCTTGGGCCTGAGCTGGGGCCCACAAGGCCACAGGCAAGCAGCTTTTTCATGAATTCATACCACAAACGTTGGGCGCCAGATGTAGCAGAAATCTTAAAAGTTCTTATTAATAAAATCAAACCTGAGGCCAGTTATTGGGGTGAACACTAGAAGATCAGAGAGACAGAACAAGTCACAGCTAACCTCACCTGGCCAACTTCTCAGCTGATCTTGTTTCTCAGACTGGAAGTCTCTGAGTTCTCATCCAAATGAATGTCAGCTGAACTGCTGCTTGAAAGCCTGAACGCTTAACCAGCCAAATGCTTTTAGTTTCTGGTCTCCATGCCTTATATATCTTTCTGTTTTTGCCATCACTCCCTGGGATTAAATGCTCCCTTCTTGGGATTAAAGGTGTATGTCACCCTGCCTGGCTGTTTCCAATGTGGCCTTGAACTCACAGAGATTGAGGGATCTCTTCCTCTGGAATGCTAGGATTAAAGGCGTGAGTGCCACCATTTTCTAGCCTCTGTATGTAGTGGCTGTTCTGTCTCTGACCCCAGATAAATTTATTAGGGTGCACAATATTTTAGGGAACACAATACCACCACACTCAATACAATAAAAAATAGAAATAAGTCATAACAATGTTCAGTTAAGCTATTGATGTAGTCACTGAGGAAGCAATGTGCCTGAGACCAGCAGTAAATACTGGGACTTGGCCTAACCAAAATATCTCTATGTTACATGCTTATGTTATATTGTATAAGGTGTGCAAGAAAGGTGTATCTCATTTACTGACTGGATTTGGACAGTTCACAGCTCATCCAAATGTGGGATCACAGTCAGTGTCTGAAAGATTTTGTAGTGGAGACTCATGTCTTTCTGTTTTGTTCTTTTGTTTTTGTTTTTTTTCCACAGAGTACTTCTACAGTGGGATAGGTTCCCAAGATATTTCTTTGAAAAAGTTTGTCTCTACTTCTTGCCACACCTTGATCCACAGTGCTGAATGTTGGAAAAAGTTCATGTACTTTATGAATATATACCTTCAAGGAGCTGCTGAAGAAGGCTATATCATTTGTGAACTGAGATTTGGAAGACACAATTTATACAAGTACCTGCAGATCCCTGACTGTTGTTTGCAATCTTGTTATCTTTTCCAGTTGTCAACTTCTCTCTAATTACATCGTGGCTTTCTTAGCAGATCATGAAGCCAGGGTGTTAAGACTCTTAGCCTTATTTGTCAAAGTAATAAAAGCCCTTGAAGACTTCTTTCTTCAATGAATGACTGACTCTCTTAAATCTTCCAAACTAAGCTTTATGTTCAGTGCCCTCTTGTATGAAGCTAACTAAATGTCAAGTTAAAATAAGGTGGTAGTGTTGACAGTCTTGTGAGAAGTTTGTTCTACAAAATCCATACCTGAAAACCACAAAAAGATTTGAGTTCTGGTAGAAGGTACATGTGCTGTATATATGTGTCACATGTTCTATTTTACAATGGAGGGAAGAACACTTTTGCAGTACCACAAACGTCTTTACCTTCTTTCTTCATTGAAGATTATTTAGAGAGACATTTTTTTCAATTCAATACCAACAACAGAACAATCCCACATAACCACAACAGAATCTTCCACCATACAAACTATGTACTGATCAATCTATCTACCTGTCTATCTGTCTGTCTGTGAGTCTGTCTTTCTTTCTTTCAAATTTTAATTTCATTTAAAAGTGCATATCTGGTACTATTTTTCAGTTCAATAAAATTTCTCTCAACTTTGAGTTTGAATTTAGTTATCATAATTACTCCTTTGAAACACCTATAATTCCTAGGTGATTCTTTGTTCCTTCACCACTGTTTCCATAATCTTTGGTTCTAGAGCTTAGTTCTGAAAGATTCTGAAGAGTCTCTCAATTGTCCTCTTGTTATTAGGTACAATATTTACATAGCTAGTTTTATTCTACATCGCTTTTTATTTCCACTTTACTCTTTTATCGTTAGTTTCAGTATTTCAATCTTGTCCAGATTTATTTCCATATAGGTACTTTATTTTAACATGACATTTTTCCTTTTGTCATTTCCAAGTAAACAAAAAAATATTTTTAGAAGACCTAAATTTCAAATATTCTTCATTGTAGTGATAAACATTAGATATCTCTTACAAATAATTAATCATTATTTGAAGACACCCATGTCAATGAAGAGCTAACATGTTCTCAGCTGTCAAGTCTTCCTTCTTCTGACAGATGATTTTTTCCTATGAATGTTCCAATATGACATCCATACACATCTTTTCTTTAGCCTTGGGCAAATTGTGGAAGTCTTTGGGGGTTATGAGAGTTCAAGCTGAGAAGAATTGCTACTCAGTTTGAAAGAATTCCTACTCAGTTTGAAAGAATTCATCCCTTTCTTTCCATGCTTTTGTGTAAATTAAAGATGGAAAGAAACAAACAAACAAAAAAACAAGTTTGTTTTTAATATTAAAATCTCACTGATGGAATCATTCATCTCTTAGGCATATCAGAGATAATCAAAGGAAAATTTAAAGTTCAAGCAGCAAAATTTAAGATAAAAATTTCCAATAAAAATAATGAGGAAATCTGCTATGAGATTGTGTCTTTTAGGCATTACAGTAAAGACATGGTCATTGAATCACAACAATATGGCTTCCTAAATAAGACCTGAACAATGGCAACAACAGTTGATATGCCAAAGTGGATGGGTGAAATCTTATGGGACCCAACCCCTAAATGAAAAGTTATAGGCAATTAAGGACTAGAGAGGGGGAGAATTAGTCTTCCATGGGGATAAACCTCCAAATTAGTTATACAACAGCAAATGGTCATCCCTAACAAAATATAACGACAAGCAACATTAAAAAGACTCAACCAATTATTATTTCATTTTGAAAATAATGAATGAGTCTGTATCTTGATGGAAAAGTGAATGGCACCACGTATCTGTCACCACAGATACTGAAGATTGATATATGACTTATTCCCAGGAGTACAACTCTATATATTGATCAGAATAAATTTAGAGAAGAGAATAACATGCAAATATTCAAATTCGATCAATAAAACTAGTCCAAAGAGCTTATCTGAAATACAGAGTGAGGAACAGGCAGAGTTCATTCACTTGGATCCCTTAAAGAAGTAGGAATCTAAAACTCAGTGGTTCTGTCAACCTGTGATATGACTACCCAGTGTGTGTGCCAAGGAACCAACAGACAGAGACTGCTCCCATCTGTCCCTTGAGCTTCTGATTGACTGGGCCTCAGCTGCTAATGCAGCCTACTAAAATTTCCTAATTTTGGCCCATCCGCCTGAAAGCAGTTCTGCCTCTTGCTTCTCTGTCGTCCATTTCACCTCACCCATGCAGCTTAACTGTGATCCCTTAGAGATAGCAGAAAAGCCTATTAGAGGAAAGCCCCTGTTAGTTATCTTATTTCCAAAAAAGACTTTATTCACCTCTCTTAGCTTCTCTGAGTTATATTTATACACATATAAGATACATATACTGTGTCATGTATGATCTGAGAATTAATATTTGTAATTAAGTTTGAAACTAAAATATAGCCTGTATATCCTCAGCCAGGGGTACTAAGGAAAATGGTACTATTTGGAAAACTGCTTCCAACGGAGCTGCCATACTAAGTGAAGTATCAGCTCTTCATTAAATTCCATATGGAAAGACACAAATATATTGACCTATGTTTCAAGCAATGCACTCATGACAAGGCTAATGTTGACTTCTTAACTATTATGGCTCATAGTCGGTGCCATTTAATCCTATTATTCAGGCCACTGTAATATCACATGAAGTCATTTTGGTAGCTTATGTGCTTCTCTATTTCTTCTTTATTTTCCAGCTTTTAAAAGTTTATATTTTCAAATATTCCCTAGTAGTATTTTGGATTTTACAGGAGTCTGTTCTATCCATTCTCTTTTTATTTCTAATTTTATTCCTTATGTCTTTTGTCTCTACATTTGGCTGCTTGTGCTGTGGGGCTGTCAATGTTGTTCATCTTGTCAAAGAATCAGGTTTTTATTCTATTGGTTCTACATATTGTTGGTTTTGTCTCTGTTTCATTGATTCCTGCTCCAGGATCCCCTTTTCTAGGATCTTGAAGTGCACCATTCAATTAGTTACCCGAGAGCTCTTGGATAGATATAAGCTTTCCTATTAGAAATGCTTCGGTGGTTTTTCAAAGGTTTGCAGAGGATGTGCTATTGGTTTCACTCTAGAAACTCTTTAAAAAAACTTTTTCTTTCATTTCTCTGAAATTGTATTGTTAAGTGTCAAAACATCTGAGAACTGTGTTAACATAATTTTTGTAGACAAAGTTGTTATGATTTAAATATGTATACTTTCCCATATACTCAGAAACTGACTGGTGTGTCCCCAACATGACAGCATAGAGGTAGTTTGGACAGTGTCAGAGTAGCTGTCCTCAGAAGAGATTAAAGAGTGTCTTATGGGGTATTGAGGTAGTTCTCCCGAGAGTGGTTTATTTTGAAAATCTGAATCTGATACTGAAGTCACCCTTTACCATTCTATATGGTGATGTGATATCTCACACCAAAATATATTCATGCTGATTTGTAATCTAATACCATACAGCCAACCAGAGCATGATGCATGATGGCAGACTGATTAAGGACTTTCGTCTTCCAAAATCATTATCTGCATAAATCTATTTTCACTATAATATTTCCCACCATCACCTCTTTTGTTTCATTGATAAAAGAAACAAAGATCTCTCTTTAAGCATACCAGCTCATATTTGGGGCCCATTTCCTATTTCTTTCAGGTAGCCAGCCAGCCACTTAAATTCATAATGTTAACCTCAATTTTAAAGGAGAATAATTGAAGAATATAATACATTTGATTATGTGGAAAATTAAACTTAATGCTGTAATGACTAGTTTTCATAACCACCCATGTGAAGAGATAAATTCCCATTAGACACTTCTGCAGTTGCTCCTCTCTGTCAACATCTTGTTAATTCTCAAGGTCATGACAGTTGCTTTCTCAAGTGTCCTGGTAGAAAAAGCCCCATTAAATTTTATAGTGAAGAGGGTATCATGTATGATCCTTTTCTTTGCCTCACTAAATTAGTTTATAAGAATTTAGTTTGAAAACTCAAAGGCTTAGAGTATTTTCTGGTTATCAGAGTATAAATTAATGTTATAGATGACAAATATCAAATTGATTAAATGATCAAGACTTCAGGTTCCTGGTTATAAAGAAGAAATAAGTTCTCATGTTTCAAGGAGTATTGCTAATTAAGTGAAAAG
This sequence comes from Peromyscus californicus insignis, assembly GCF_007827085.1. Classification (NCBI taxonomy): domain Eukaryota; kingdom Metazoa; phylum Chordata; class Mammalia; order Rodentia; family Cricetidae; genus Peromyscus; species Peromyscus californicus. The sequence goes on along the minus strand of NW_026294436.1, from coordinate 32,092,823 downwards.
GTGCATGCAAAGAACTTAGAACACTGTGTGATTTGACGGTTTAGTCACTGTTATTGGTGCTCACCTTGTCTTCCACTCACTTGCCCAATATTTACTGTGTGTCAGGCAGTACCAAAGAAACTGGATAATCAGAGGAAAAGTTTCTGTACCAGTGAAAGTTAAATCTAATGAAGATAATAGAATAAATAAATAAACAGTATTGTTTCAGATATCACTATTACTTTGAAATAAATATGTGAAATACTAATCTTAGTATGCCAGAAGAGGCAAGGACCCTTGCTAGGAAATGATGGATGGGAAAACGAATGTAATTTTAATATAAAAGTCAATGTAAAGTGTTTCCTCAATGAAGGAATGTAGAGAGGTCAGCATGCTGAGGCAACAATTACCTTAGTTTGTCTTGGGAACCATAAAGATGACTTACAGGGCAAGGGTTGGTTGATTAATGGGTGATAAGGATAAAGACACAGAAGCAGTTACTCTCAGCAAATCTCTTGAGAATGATGACTGAAAGCTCAAATCTTACACTTCAGAGGGTTTGACTGTAGTCATTGAGCTCCTTTAGATGTGAATATTTCTGATAATCTTGAGCGGAATACACTTTATCATACAATCTCTTAGAAGTGTTTATAGATTGAGTTACTGTTCTTTTCTCAGAGAAATGAAATTACAGACAATCAGTTGGAATTGAGGAGAAACATTGGAATATTCATGTAGGGAACAAAAATAATGAAAAGATTATATGCCAAAATATATACTGTTTATTCCAAGGAAATTTTCAGAATAGTAATGAAGTTCATCATTGTTGAAAATCTTGAGTTTAGTAACTATGGACACCAAGAGGCAGATAAATTAGACATCATGGTTTACCAGGTTGTTATGAGGTGCATAAGAGGAAAAAAGGAAGGTAAGAGTGATGGTGATTGGAGGAGGGTGTGATGTTTGGGCAGGAGAAAAAAGTTCTTATGACAATGAGGCAACATTAAGTTGTGGTGAGTCAGCTCATTAAATAGTGCTACTGATGTAAAGCATTTATTTGGGAAGCTGCAGATCTTTACACCTGCCTGTAACCTGAGCTCTCCTGAGGCTGAATCAGAGAGGTCAAGAATTTGAGACTAGCCTGGGGTACAATATTGAGATCTTGTCACACACACACACACACACACACACACACACACACACACACACACACACACACAAATAACATGAAAAAAAAAAACTTTCACTAAATTATGTTTTCTGTAAAGTTTTAAAGTATTACCCAACAGATGGGGAGTTGAAATTAGGATATTTAAAAGTATAACAAGATTATTGGAAGGAATTAGAGTTATGAAAATAAATAATATTAACAGAAACTTTTGAATAAGTTTTACCTGCCCAAGGGAAAAAATACCAGGGAAGCAAGTGGCTTCCAATGCCCATTCCCTAAAATGACATCTCATTTCTTTCTGCATTGGTCACTCATAGACAAACGGTAAACCTGAAGACAAAAACTCATAAGATCAATATTGAAAGTCAAATGAGTCCTTGAATTTTTCTTAGTTCAATTTTTACACATAGAAAAGAATCTGATTTTAGAAGTTGTGCACAAGAAAGGTTCCCAATAATTTTCTTCAACATTCCTCTTGGCAGAACCACGCTTGGGTCTGGGGTAGTAATATTTACATACTAGCATGCTTAGATATGCAGCTGCCCAACCAAGATCAACAACAATCTGAGGCATTTCAAGTCTAAGAGCTCTAAGCAGAAATAACGAAGGAAAATCTGTTAGGAGGTATACACCCAGCTATCTTGTATCCTTTCAACTTTTCCTACGAAGAGGAATAAACTCATATTCTAAGGATATCAGAGCATGAAGATAAAAGGCTCTTTTGTCAGAAAATCTATCTCCTCTTAGAATGTCTAAAAAGAAAATTCATAGGAAGTAGCCAGTATGACACTTTCCAAATGTTTTCCATATACTCAGCATTTATGACTTACCACACAGAAAGTGACAGTGTAACCAAAGAGAAATCATGGAGGTATGAGAAACACAAGACAAGTTTTATGTACTCATTTACAATGAATAACAACATAATTGGGAGAAATTCTGCAGAAATTTATAAAATAATTTTAATTCTTGAATTCCAAAAAGATGGTCTTGGCCTGGACGAGGAAGATGCAGGCCCATGGAAAGTAAACATGGCCAGAACACACCAGTGTGCCATGGAACATAATGCTATCAAAGGAATGACAATTGGTCAACCTCCATTTTATTAGCTCAAACCAAATCACTAGTTCTGCTTGGACTCAAGGACACTACCCATTATTGTAGCCCAATCAATTTATGGTATGAACACCACAACAAATACACCGTTTTTATAAACCTTTGCATGTAGCTGAAAGTTTTCCTGTGCCCACCCAGCTCCTGAATCCTTGTGGTCCTGCTGCTGCTCAGACTCAAATGAACACACAGAGGCTTATATTAATTATGAACTGTATGGCCTGTTGGCTCAGGGTCCTTGCTAGCTAGATTACATCTTAAATTAACCCATTACTATGAGTCTATACTTTGCCACATGGCTCGTAGCTTACCAGTATCTTTACATCTTGCTTCTCATGGCGGCAGCTGGCAGTGTCTCTTCAGGTCTGCCTTTCTCCTTCCTCCTCTTTAGTAAGAATGTCCTGCCTAACCTTATTCTGCCTCACCATTGGCCAAACAGCTTAATTTATCAACCAATCAGAGCAACATATTTTCACAGCATACCTAAAGGCATTCCCTCATCATTTGCAAATTACTGGATTTCAAAATCACTAGAGTAAAATGTGTGTGAAACTGTATAATTAGAATCCACAGTTTATATTTGCTTCAACTTTAAATCCTAAATTAGTTAGAACTGAACTGTGTTGAATGTATTCAGTATAATGTTAAAGAACATTTTAAAGCTTTGTTCTTGAATTAATGTGTGTTTTTCAAATATCTTCATTCTAAAAATCAAGCACATCATGTTTCCAATATTAGAAACAGGAGGTTCTTAGAATTTGATGATAAGCAAAGCAAAACCCCTAGAATGTGGATTATTTTTCAATATAGGGATTATTTAAATGACAAGAAAAAGTTTGCAGAACATCTTATGATGATGGACAAATAATAAAAAAAATGCTTGATGTTAGCAAAGTAAATCTATTCATACATAGAGAGAAATCAGAGACTATAAAACTGTCATGGTGGACAGATATGTGTATGAAAAATCTCAGTACTGCTATTGTTTTCTTTTTTCCACTTACAATTTTATTTCTAGTGAAGTCCAAAAACAGAACTCACAGATGTTGTATGCAGTATCACTTAATACAAAGAATAAAGGGCAAATTTAATCTTTGTCAAAATACTCAAATACAGAAAGGATGGAAAACTACTTCCCTATTATACTTTTTGAACAATCCAGACACTAGTTGATTTTCTGTGCTTGATCTATAGCACCTTTGAGGAAATTTGGAAGTCATTGCTAGAGTAAAGCAGGGCCAGACACAAAAAGGGACCTAAAAAGAACAAGAGAAAAAAATTAAATTAAATTTAAAAAACAAAGGCAAATGATAAAAGAAGATTTTAGTGAGTGCACAATGAGAGTAAAGTATGCAGGAAACAATAAACACTTCCAGGACCAAACATGCCCTGAGATCTTGTTACTGCTTTCTTTTAGTCCTGAATTAGTCATAAATTCTGATTTTGTAGAATTTTGAATATATGCACACATTTGTGTCTTCCATATTAGAGATGCGAGCATGTGGAAATGCTTCATCACTTAAGAAAAGATGAAAGTATATGGCAGTCTCAATAATATAAAAATGCACCCACAAAAGTCAGTAGAACACACTGTGCTCAAAAAAGAAAACACTTAGATAAGACTAGTAACTGTTCTTAGATACTAAAAAAAAGACATCTTGCATGTTATAACAATAGCAAAAGAGTAGAGTATAGACATTAAAATAAATTTCATGATACATAGAAAAAACAAAAAAGTATATACACTTTCTTCTAAAATAGCACAAAGTTGGCCTGACAGGTAGATCAGGAGGTTGAAGTGCTGGCACACAGGCCTGAGGACCCCAGTGCAGTACCCAAATGCCACAAGGTGGCAGGAGAGAACTGACGGCAGAAAGTTGTGAGTTCTTCTATAACTTACACACACACACACACACACACACACACACACACACACACACACACACACACACACGATGAATGAATGAATGAACAAATATATAAATGAATGGTTTTTGTTTTATTTTGCTCATTAAGTGGGTCCAGAGAGATGCCTTAGCACTCACTGCTCTTCTAAAGGATCTAGTTCAATTCCCAGAATTCATATGCTACGTTACAACTACCTGTAACTCTACTTCTACGGGTTCCAATACCCTCTTGTGCCTTCCACAGGCAATAAGCACTCATGTGCTGCGCAGGTACACATGCAAGCAAAATGCAAATACACACATAAAAAAAGAAAATAACGTAATTTCCATTAAATAATTCTGGGTAAAGTATTTTTTGTAAAACAAAGCTAAAAATAATTATTTTAATCTGCAATTTGGAAACGCAGAAAGTTTGGTCTTCACCAAATAAAAGGGTTGGTATATAATCCAGATTTCCTTAGTTAAAAATTAAAGTTGTTGAAATGGATTTAATGGGACAAACATATCTTACATTTTCATGTGTACTCATTTTTTCTTATTAAACTTGTCAAATTTTATCATCATTTCCACAAATAACTTCCAGAATATGTACTTGACCCTAAGAAGACATTTCATTCTCATTCTCATCTCCTGTCACAGGCAGCTTCCACTTTTTGTCTCCATAATTTGTATTTCCTCGACATTTTATATAAATTAAATCTTTAGATGCATGCACTCTTGTGTCTCACATCTTTGATTTAACATATGTCTTTGAGATGCACCCATGATCTTGAATGTTACAACTTTTGGTTTTCTCCTGATTTGACAACCATTGCTATGGTTCTTCCCTCTTCTGTTATTTTCTAAGGACATCCAATCATTTTTAAGGAAGGGGAAAGATCTATACATTTCCTTGGCAGGAGTGGTCTGTGGTTTAGCATAGAATGCCTGATAGATTTTGGGGGCTCAGAAGAAACAAGTGGGGGGATGGAGGTTGGAAGAGCATGGTCTGTATGGTCCACAGGATATGTTGGCAGAAAGGAAGGAAGACTGAAGCAGGTGTTCTGTTGCAGAGTTAGGGTTGAGACTGGGGCATTGGATTTGGAGGAGAATAGGGAGTCTTAAAGGTCTTCAGTTGCCTTATCTGTTTCCCTGGCCTTCTCAGAAGATTTGTACACAGGGAATGGGAGGTTGGAATAACGGGATGAGTTTGGGGAAGGAATGTTGGAGGAGAAGATCTTTATAATCTGTTGAGGATGGGGGCAGGGAGGAAAGGGAGACGCAGCATGATTTCTGCTCCAGAGTTGGTGTTGAGACTGGGAACACTGAATCTGGAGGAGCAGAAGTGTGTTTCCACCTTCAGCCTACTTGTTGCCCTCAACAACGAACAGTTTCAAGGAACATGGATGTGCTGAAGTTTAGATAGGATAGGTGGAAATTCAAATACAAAGCTTAGTTTTGAAAACTGATTATTGGAAGCTATACTTTTAATTATCTGACTGATGAGAGCATCGAGCTGTATGAACCTGGTTGAGTGGAAAGAAACAAACATGTATTTTTTTTTGTATTTCATATGAAAAATACAGCTATTATTAATGCTATTTAATGTTTTGGAAGATTACTTATACTTATGTCTTATTTACATGCCTTCTTCACATTAATGAATACCATTATGCAAAATATGTTCAGATTCGGTTCTTCCCTCTTCTGGTATTTTATAATGTCCAATCATTTTCAAACCATGTTGAAATCACTATAATTAGTTCTTTATGTTTTGTTTTTGGTTCTATTAATCACTACTAGTTCTGGATAAGCAGACATTTGACATTTTACTCAGTTCTTTATAAAGTTATTTTTTACCATTATAAATGAGAAGAAACGTTGCAGTTTTTTTTAAAATAAAAGTACATACATCCCCCTCAACATTTACACAAAATAACAAGTAAATGAAATAAAATAACTCTCAATTATGTTTTAAAAGTAGAAATGCAGAAAGAATTGGGAATTACTTTATATCACATGAACAATATATATGCATCTATGTATCTATGTTACTAAAGGGCATATAGTAAATGAAGTAACAGCATAATATATAAAATAAAAGATATGCTTATAAAAGAAATAAACAATACATGTATTATGCTCTGGATTATGTTATCTTTTACTTTTTAATTTTTTGACATTCTTTAAAATGTTTTTTCTTTTATTTAAATAACATTTTTATTTATTTTACCAACTAAAGTTTCCCCTCCCTTCTCTCCACCCATCCTCACCCCACCCTCCACCTACCCCTCCCACTCCCACTTCCCATCTAACCCCCTACCCTTCCACTCCTCCTCCACCTCCATTCAGAGAGGGGTAGTCCTCCCATGGGCTCGAGCAAAGCATGGCACATCCAGTTGAGGCAGGACTGAGCTCCTCCCTCTGCATCAAGGATGGGCAAGGTAATCCAGCATGGGGGACATGTTCCTAAAAGCCAGCTAAGTGCCAGGGGCAAGTTCTGATCTCTCTGCTAGGAGCTTTCCAAACAGACCATGCTACCCAACCGTCACACACATGCAGAGGACCAAGGTTGGTCCCATGGAGGCACCCTAACTGTTGGTCCAGAGTCCATGAGCTCCCAGGAGCTCAGATCAGCTATCTCTGTGGATTCCCCCATCATGATTCCCCTGGCTCATACAATCCCTCCTCCCTTTCTTCAGCAAGACTCCCTGGAGATCAGCCCAGTGCTTGGCTATGGATCTCTGCATCTCTTTCCACTAGTTACTTGATAGAGTATCTCTGATGACAATTAGGGTAATGTATATTTTCAGCAAGGTATTTTCTTAATTTCCAATGAAAACCTTATTTTTCTGTAGCATTTTATGTTTTACACTTTCAAGAAAAGTACCAGTAGGATTAATACAGTTAAGTATTATCAATATACTATCTTTTCATTAATAGTCCAAAGTTTAAAATTCAATATTTCATAAGAATTTATTACTTAAATTGAATTCTATACTTTCAATATCAGGCTTCTGGAGTCATTATCTTTTGCGAAAAAATAAATATCCTGAGGCTACAAATCTTATTTCTATAATTATATTAATAAAGCTGTTTTCCAATGCATTCAATCCTAAAACCAAGTCCTTACTATGGGGTGACTTCAAATAAGGGACAAGTTTTCGTAGCTGCAGGCAATTGAGAGAAAATTATGTGATCTAGTCAAAATCTAAATTGAATTTGAGACCTTATAATTTTCATTTTTTCCATATGTCTGAGAAAGTCCTTCTCATATACACCATTTGAAATGCAAATAAGGAAATCTTCGGTATTCTGTACTTTAGAACAAATCACAACAGAACTTTTTGTCTTTGAAGTTTGGTAAGTATTTATTTTGTGATTTTGCAGGACTTGCTCTAGAAGTGCTATTATACTGAAACTGCCAAGTCAAATTAAATTGTGTCATATTCAGCAATCACTATGAGTATTTAAAGGAATGGGGATTTTAGAGTCTGGATAAATAGGATTGTATTATGAGTATATTGTTCAGCAAAGATAACCAAGAGCAAGACTTCAACTTGTGTATTTATTTGGACCTTTTTTTGTTTTTCAATTCAAAAAGCAAGTCAGATGAAAAGCATAATGTCTTGTCCTTGATGTACTTTTTCTCCACCAGTCCTAAAACTAGGCAATTTCTAGTTTTTATAAATAAGAGATGTAGTGCCAGTAATGAGGAAAATGTGAATCTGTAGCCCAGTAGAAAATGTTCTTTTGTCTTGTTTTTTGTTTTTCCTTGTTTGTTTTTTTAATGGGACGAACTTTCAGGAGTTGTGGAAATGCACTATTGTGTTATTCCTTTCCTTTCATGAGGACAAAATATCTGTCATACATTCATATATAATTAGAGGAAAGCCACAGTTTCAGAGGCTGCAATCTACTGTCCACTAGCCCCATTGTTATGGGACTGTGATGAGGGGGATAACCATGGAAGCAGGAGGGCATGTGAAAGCAAAGCTCTTCACCTCAGGACAAACAGAGAGGGGAAAAAGGGGAGTGAGAGAGTGAGGGAGAAGGAAGAGGACAAAAAGGATTTTTCCATAACCTGGCAACAAGCCAAAGAAATAGTAAAGAAATGTCCTACTTGTTCCTTCTACAATCAAACGCCATTATCAGCTGGATGTAACCCAAAAGGTACTCAAAGGAATGAAATCTGGCAGATGGACGTGTTTCACTTTGCAGAATTTGGAAAACTGAAATATGTACACCACACTATCGATACTTATTCAGGATTTCAGTGGGCAACTGCTTTGAGTTCTGAAAAAGCTGATTCTGTAATCACTCATTTGCTCGAAGTTATGGCCATCATGGGTATACCTGCACAAATCAAAACTGATAATGCTCCATCATATGTCTCTATTAAAATGAAACAGTTTTTTGCTTATTACAATATAAAGCATATTACAGGCATACCACATAATCCTACAGGTCAAGCAGTTATAGAAAGATCAAACAGAACTCTAAAGGATATGCTAAATAAACAGAAAGGGGTAACAAAAACCCCCAGAAACAGACTGCATAATGCTCTATTAACTTTGAATTTTCTTAATGCCAATGAGAAAGAAACAACAGCTGCAGAGAGACATTGGATAATAGAAAAAACTACAGAATTAAATCAGCCTATATACTTTAAGGATGTGCTGACCTCAGAATGGAAACCAGGGTATGTGTTACGTTGGGGACGAGGTTTTGCTTTTGTTTCTACAGGAGAAGATAAACTGTGGGTACCATCAAAATTGATAAAGGTTCGATTTGAACAAGAGAAACCTCTTAATTAGAGGAGGTGATAGTTCTTCAACCAGCATGAACATCCAATTTAAACTAACTTATACCAGTAACACATGTCTTTTCATTTAATCAGATAATAACTTGCCAAAAAGGAACATCCCCAAAATTAGTCTTGGGGAAAGGTTTTTGTTTTTGTCTTTTAGGAGAATGAAGGTTAAGGAATCTGAAGAACACTGGACAAATGAGACAACTGAGAAAAGGGACAAATCATCTATCCCAGGAAACAGAGTGAAACGGCGTATGGGTATATATTATCTAAAAAATTTTATGTCTTCCTAAATGTTTGTTTCTGCTTTTCTCTAAAAATTTAACACTATTGGTCTTCTAATAGTCCCAGTTCAATTAAAATTTAAAGCTGACTTTAGAGTTGGAGAATGGCTCTCTCCTTCTTTAAACTCAAGCATGTTGTTAAAAGGAAAATGCAAACCCCCTGTATCATGCCAGAATAAAAGAGCCATCTTCTGCTATGGGACAGGAGAAAAGCCAAATTAACTAAGGGACTATTCTATTACTAATCTCAACTCTTTGATTCTATTCTGATTCTTTAAAACTTTTCTTAAAGTATAAATTTTATATCAAAATTTACAAGATTAATATATATAGATATATATATACATTTTAACCTTTGTTAAGATATGAATGGTCATATAGAGTATTAATTAATTCTAGAAAAAAGGCTTCAATTAGCTGCATATATATGTCTTTGTGTTCGAGTCTCTTATCAGTTTTCTGCAGGAAATCACGGCCAGGCCTAACATCAACTGAAGTCTCCAGGAAGAAGTTGGGGCCCCACAACAACAACAATTCCATGTGGACAATAATAACATCATTAAGCTGACAAACATCATCTACAGATCAGCTTTGAACTACAAGGTGCTCAGAGCAATTTTGAGATGACTAGCTGAGATGATCCAGTCTCAAAGACTACTTGAATAAAGACTTGAGATAAACCCTGAACTTTGGCATTATACACAAACTGGATAATGAAGGACATAGTTACCTTTCCTAGAATTTGACAATTAACCTAAAATTTTTCTTTCAGGATAAAGATAACTTCGTCCATACCCAGCAGGAAGCAATTTTAAGAATACGACGCCCACATTCCCAAAGAGGTGGTGTGGGGCGGGTGGTTTTTTGGTCTTTTTAATGGATTTTGGGTCTGGGATAATTTTCATTGTTTAGGGGAGTTGGTTACAAGTTGTTGTCAAGGGTTAGGAAAAAGGCTAAGCAAAGGAGATTAGATTTAAGGTTCTTGTTTTTTAAAAAAAAAGAGAAAGAAAGAAGAAGAAAAAGACAATTACTAGTTTTAAATACTTTACATTGGATTGGATTGTTTTATATTGTATACAAATTATATATAGAAATTGATATTGTTAGAAAATGCTATATGTATATCTCTAATTGTACTTATACCATTCATTTAACAATGCAATTTTCTGATCCTTGAATGTTATTATTACCAACTATTAGGATATAAAGAAATGAAAGTTAGTAGTTACACATTACAATAGAACTTGTAGTCATATTAGATATGTTTTAAAAATTGAGCAGATATATTTTAGACAGGTCATCTTCAAACCCTTCAGAGATCTACAGAATATGGCATTTAAAATGTTTTAATAACTTAGAAAATTTTTCTTTTTTGTTATGATTATGAGACATGTCGGCTCCTGGCAGTACCAATCTACTTCAGAGAAATTATGGGCATTGAAGAAACTGTGTATGGAGTTAACTTTCATTGTGGCAAAAGTTAGCCACTGGACAACAAAGTATCCTTGAATCAACTGCTGACAAAATGGACAGACAGGACATGAAACAAAGGACTACTGATTCTTGCCAAAACAAGTGTGCTTATGGCTTTATCAAAAGGCATCTTCTGAGGCCGGGACAATATGGCACCATCTCTGAAGTGGCCTTTGCAATTCGGAAAAGGTACAGTGCCCTTTTCTTCGAAGGCAGCTGAATAGGCAGTGGGCCGATGGCTTCTGATGTACAATGGAACAGCAGCTGAAACAGTTATTCTTGAAGAGTAACTAAGCTCACGCCTCTCAATAGTAGACTGGCATTTGACAGAGGGATGTGGAGAACAGGATGCTAAGATGAAGCCATATATACACAGCCAAGAAGAATGGACAGCTGAATTAAAAAATCAACAGCAATTTCCAGAATTTAAAATCCTGAATCATGACATGACACTAGTGGAATTCAGGTGTTTCTGGTACATGGACTGCTCTCACCCAATGTGAGGTTGAACTGTTGACCTTGTATACATCCCAGTTCACAAATGAGTCTGTCAGATACGCTAAGCCTATAGGCTGAAGATGAGGCCCCAACACTGTGGAGAAACCTCAGGTGACTGTCCAGGCAGCTGGCTGTTTCTGTCAACTCACAAATTTTTTGGAAGTTGCTTGCATGCACTTTCTGTTTTTATTTTTGTTAGCTAATATTATTTCCTTCTTGGGGCTCTGAGGGAGTTGAAGATTAGTTAGTTATAGTTGAAGGTTAGTTAGTTATAGTTGAAGATTAATTAGGATAGAAAGTGAATTAGATACATTTTGGACTTAACAAAATAGGATAGATAATGAAATTATTTTCTCTGAATTTGTCAAATACAAATGGACTAGACATTGTTTAGACATTTATTACTTGTATATATTGTATATAGTCATTGTACTTTTGTATATAGTTTTTCTTTTGTTAGTTATAACCTTTTTCTTTTTTTTCCTTTTTATTAAAATAGAAAAGGGGAAATGTGGTGGTATTTTACTTATACTGAAATGTGATTTTAATTGTATGTTAATAAATAAAGTTGCCTGGGGATCAGAGCTATCAGAGCCATAGCAAGTGGCACACGCCTTTAAGGACCTGGAGGGCGGTACATTCAGGCAGTGACGAGGCAGTCACATGTTTGGGTTTACAACCAATGAGAAGGCAGAACAGGAAGACTTTAAAAAGACATACACACAGGAAGTAGGTCTCTTTTCGGAGAGCTCTCTTGGCTGGAGAGGATCCCTGAATCAGGAAGGGTGAGGCTCTTAGCTCTGACCTCTTGGCTTTCTTCTCTGAATTGGCTCTGTGTTTCTTATTTTATAAGACCGTTGGTTACATCTACAGACAGGGATGAGAAGAGGGGAGGGTACTAGAGTGAGAAGAAAAGGGAGGGGAAGAAACAGAGGGAGGACAAGATTGAAGTGCATGCTGAGTGTCAACATGATTGCTTCCTGAGACCTACTTCAGCCATACTTATTCATCTACCAACTCAGATGAATTTACAGACTAAATTAACATCTCATGAAACATTCACCTCGCAAGAATACCAGCAGCTGATGAGAATTACCCTTCAGCACCTGAGCCTTGATGAGTAATGTTTTCTATTCAAACTAGGACATCTTGAAACCAGGGAAGGAAAGGAAAAAAAAATCTGTCGTGAATTTTACGTTGATTGATTGAGATAGTAAAAATGGTGGAAATACCTCTTGAACACAGTTGTGTAACTGCAAAAACTAGTTGGGTATATTTAAGGAATTTAAACAAACAAACTGAAGAGTCACCTGATGGGAGTGCTGTATCTATTCACATTAGTGAAAGACACGAATCTGTGACTGCTCTAGTAAGAGACACAGAGAGGGTAATGCAGGACACTGCAAATGCCTCCTTTACATTTTCTCTTTTTCTTATAAGACAAAACTTTGCATTATGAAGAGGGAACTTGATGCAAAAGAGATTTTGGTCTGGAATTAGGTCTCTGTTAAAATATTATGTGTGGCATTTAAAAAGTGTTGACATTTTGTTAAGAAAATTTGACCCTTAACATCTTCATTCTTACCTTTTACCTGGTGGTATATAACTCATTGAGCGTATTATCAGATCAGTAGCCTCTAAGTTAGGGTTGGGGACCTGTGTGCACTTACCTCGTCAAGCACTGTTACCTGGTCTGAATGCCTACATTTCTAACGCCAATGGAATTGCTCCAAATCCCTCCAAAGCTTTCTCCTCCTTGGTTCTTTCTTCTGCTTTTATCTCTTCCTTAAACTTTCCTTGTGATTATTTTAAACCAATGTTCATTATCCAAGATTTTGATTAGAAAGATGTTCTCTGTATTTTAGAGCAGTTTAAGTTTGGTTATTATAGAACATATGCACTAACAAGTTTCAGCTACGAGGATGTAGAGGATGTAGATCATTTGGCAACCATTATTTTGCCCACCTCACAACACCCATTTGTAACATAGTTTAAAAGTTTCTACAAACGCCTTCTAAACTGAGACTGGCTTTATGTATCAGGGAAGGAACCCATGAGGTACGGTGGTATAAATGAAACCATATCTATAAATCTTAATAAAAAGCCCAGCTATCAAAGTTCAAAGTGAAATTTATGTCTAAGGAAAATACTCAATAATTTGTCCATTACATTTTATTATATTTATACAGTATTTACAATGATGATGCTTAAATAGATGGCTGGATATATTATATCATCACTAACATTAATACAACATTAACACAAAGTTAAGAGAAGCAGATAGGAACCAATAGAATTTTATTTTAAAAGTGTCTAAGAAACTTCTGTATGAAAGCACAGAAATTTAATTAAAAACAAATACACACACACATACACAAACAAACAAACAAACAAAAAAACCCATCAAAACGTAAAGGAGAAGGAGATGGCAAAGTTGTTAAAGTACTTGTTGTGTAAGCATGGCTATCTAGGTTCGGACTCCCATCACCCACACGAAAGCTGTGTATAAAGGTCTAACTCTCAGTGATGGGGACACTAAAATAAGCAGATTTCTGTGGCTCATTGCCAGCCAGTCTATCATAATGATGGACTGAAGCCTGGCTCAAAGAGATCTTGTTTTAGAAAATAAGCTGGAGAACAATAGAAGGCAGCCAATGTTGACCTCTAGCCTCTACCTGAAAGTTCACACACATGCATACACACTTCCCAAACACAAACAAACAAATTTATTCACCAAACACACAGACACACACACAGAGACACACACACACATGTAGCTGAAGTTTTTCTGGTCCTGCCATACTCCTGTGGCTCCACCGTCCCAAAGTAAACACACAGAGGCTTATATTAATTAAAACTGCCATGGCTCAAGCTTTTTGTTAGCTAGCTCTTATATCTTAAATTAATCCATAACTATTAATCTACATATCACCACATAGTCCATGGCTTTACCTGTGTCCCATTACATGTTACTTCTTGGGTGGCTGGCTGGCGTCTCTCCCAGCCTTCTTCCTGTTTCTCTCTGAATTTCTCGCCTGCCTCTAAGCTGCCTTGCCATAGGCCAAAACTTTATTTATCAACCAATCAGAGCAACACAAATTCACAGTTTACAGAAAGACGTTCCCCCATCATACGCGCACGCGCGCGCGCGCGCACACACACACACACACACACACACACACACACACACACACACCCCTGAGAACTTAACAGAATAAGTTAAAATATTAGACACATCATAGAAGGTGTAGAGAGATGGCTTACTGCTTAAGAGCACTGGATGGTCTTCCAAAAGACCGTGGTTTAATTCCCAGCACCCACCTGACTGCTCACAACTTCATTTCCAAGGTATCCATCACAATCTTCTGGCCTTCACAGGCATCAGGCATTCACATGATTCACAGAGATATATGTAGGCAAAACATCCATAAACATTAAATAAATAGTTACATAAATAAACAAATAAATAAATAAGAATAAAACCTACACAGAGCTAACAAAAGAAATATAAATATTTTTGCTAGAATATAATTTGGAGATTTAAGTAATAAAATGTGTAAGAAATTGTCACTAACAAATTCCAACAGTCTGATACTAAGATCAGATAAATTCAGTAACTTTTGATATGAGATATAATAACACTGGCAAAGGAGAAGGTAGTCATACCCAAGGTTTGGCATAGGAATGCATAGGGCATACACAACAGTGAGGTATCAATAGAGTGAAAGTCAGAGGAGACAAGAGAGACAATAAGACCAATATTACAAATATTAAAAGATATTGAAATGACATTGATATTGCTGGTGATCTATCTATTGATTTGTGGTCAACGGGACTGAACTAAAAATCTCACACATTCCAGGCAAACACTGTACCACTGAGCTGCATCCTGAGCACAGAATATCAAACTGTCTTTTATTTTTTAAGCACATATTTATACAATATACATCTATGCTAGTTCTTTCAGAAATTCACATAGTGAGTTTTGAACATATTTATTAACTCTTCCTTCCACAATTCAGTGAAGAAAGGAAAACGTGTTTTAAGAATTGAATACAGGTATGATAAAAAATAATCTAAGTTAAGATTTTATCCTTCCTAAAGATAACAAACTACAAAGAGAGACAAAAAAGTTTAGATAACCAAGGATGAATACAAAATATTTTATTTTATTTGTAAAAAATATTTAACTATACATTATTTCTAGTGGATAGTTTTAATTCCTGACTTCTTCTTGTTCCAAATATCTACGAAGTAAAAAAAAAAAAAAAACAAAAACAAAACAAAAAAAAAAGACGATGTGATCTTTAACAATCTATATAAAACTATCAAGAATAGGTATCTCTGGGCAGAATGGCCCTATTCTATAATTCCTTCACTCCATAGTTCAAGATAGGAGGATATTGAGTTTCTTATAATAATGATGATTAAATTCAAGCTTTTTGTGTATCTGAGATAAAACAGAAATTCCTTCACTATCCTTTATCTTCTCAAGTTAACGTCAAAGCTGATTTTATAAGCCAGGAAACATCTTACCTATGTGCATTATTCTAAAATATGACAAAGTTATTATTGAAGGTGAAGTATGTTCAACATACAAAGATACAACTCTAAGTTCTGAAAAGTAGACATGAGCATATATACTTGAAAGGTAAATAAGAGGGAGAGAACGGATTTAGTCTTCCCTAATATTTCTATCAAGTTAAGTGATTTGTTATCTTTTTTCATCCATAGATTTCTTCCTTGAAATAAAACTAGATATAGTATCTATATAGTAGCACCTATCTCTTCAAAGACGGTGAAGTATCATTTTTCTCCCACAGTAGATCTCACTTCACTACAATAGTAATATTAAAGAGATATTGTTATTTCTACAAACTATACAAAAATGAATCAGTTGAGCTCTGTTATCTGGAGACTTTAAGGACGTAATTTAGATATACTTTAGGGTTAATCATGTATCTGTCTGTCTGTGAACATGTACACAGGAGCACAAGTGCCCACAGAGGCCAGAGAACACAGATGCTCCTGCAGCTGAAGTTGTGGGCCTCCTGGGGTACTTTTTGAAAACCAAACTTGGGTCCTCTAGAGGAGCAGAAAGAGCTCTTAAATGCTAAGATATCTCTCCAGTACTAGGATAATCTTAATTTTAATCAGTTAAAGAAATTTCCTCAAAAGCACAAGCATCAGTGGGAATAGAGTTCACTGCCTTGTTAAACTCATTTAATTATCACATGGTGAGTGTCATTGTCATTATTCATTTGCATATAGTACTTTGGTTCATTCAAAGTATATTTAAGCATATTTTAGTATTTTTCAAATATTGGTAGTTTCAGTTTTCTCTTCCTGTCAGATTTTATGTTTTCTCATCAGTATTTACCAAGAAATATTTATTAGTTGGACTTAATATATTTCAAGTAATTTAAATTTACCTTTTAATATCTATCATCAGTCTCTCCACTATCTGTGTGTCTATGCATCTGTCTATCTATCCAACCATCTGTCTAAATTTTTAGTGCCACTCATGGTCCAGATATTTGTGATTTTATAATTAGTGATTATTAATTAATGAAGAGTATGATATGATTATAATTTCAATAGTATTTATAGAGATAAAGAGTTCAAAATTGTCATTCTGGCCTCTTTTTTTTACTGTTTAATGATGATGGAGTTTTAGGGATCTCTTTGTAGTGATTTGTCCTTTTGTTTCAATGATAGCACTCCTTAAGTCCTCTTTTCTACTCACCAAAAACAGAACAAAAACATGACTATTACAGACCATTAAGGTGTGGAATGTTGAAAGTTATTTTGGTAGGAATGGTTCACTTTCTCTTCTTAGGAAAACAGGTTTAATTGAAGTGTTACTTGTTTTCAAACATGAATATAAGAAACACCTTAAGATAATATGTCAAACATCATGTCTACATCTGCCCAGTGGTGAAAATAAACACACTTCCATTGTAAACAGTTCATTGCATGTCTTAGGTACACTGACTGACTCTCTACACCTCATCTCCCTGAAAACACTTCAATGATCCTATGATTTAGGAACTTTAATTAACTTCAATTTATAAATGAGAATTCTGGGGCTCAATGATATGATTAACTTTCCCAAAACCATAAGGCAAACAAATGTGTGATCCATGATTCCCATTCAAGCACTGTGATTCAGGAACCCTCAGTTTATCTGCTACCTGCTACTGCCTCCCAATACTTCTTTTATAATGTCCCCTTGGAAACATATACAACAGTAACTTACAGCATGATATTTTGCTGATAAGTTTTATGGCAAGTTTTGTGCCATGTTTTAGTACAGTGACACCCTCAGGAGCTGTTATGTCTTCTAGGACCATTTTTCCCTGTATTAAATGGTTCCCGTACTCTGTAGAATATGCTACTAATCTTGGACGATTTTTTAAAAATTAAAAACTTTTCCAGAATAAGTTCTTTGCTTAGGATTTCCCCAAATCTGACCTATATAATAGCTATCTCCAAGAAATGCCCTGTAAATTAATAAATAAACCTCTGCCACACTACCATAAGAAAGGTGATAAGTCTAGTTGTAACATGTTTTAGTGGTATGTAAATGTTCTTTATATTCAAGTAATTTATTTTAGTTTTCAAAGGAAATTTAAAGTGCATCGTATGTACATTAAGAAGAAACAATTGAATATATTATGGAAAACTTCTGCATTCATTACTTTTTTTACTTCTATCTCCTTATTTGCATAGGTAATCTCAATTCTGTATTATTTTTACAGTTCATGTGCATTTTCTAATATAAATATACTTAATGAAGCAAAGCAACTGTTTTCTTTGAAGCTGATTTAATCATTCTATAATAGTTATGTGATATGTAGGATTTAAATATATCATATTGCTTCATATGCATTTGAAAATTGGTATTATTAATTTATGCAGGTATGTAAATTGTATTTATATATATCCAAGTCATTTAATTTTATATTAAAATAATATCTTACTTAACATCTTTCTGTGATTTATTTTTACACATGCAAAAAGTTTTCAGTTTTATATTGCTGAATCCTATAATATAGTAGTTTAATTAATAATTAATAAAAATACTATATGTTTGTAACAGCTTATGCCAAATTCACTTTCTCTCACTGGCTACAATTCATATAATTGGTGCATTTAAATCTGTATGTGTTGTGTAAGTATGTCTGATATATTGAGGGTTTCTCATGCAGAAGTCAGAATAAGACATCTTGTAACATGAATCTTGAAAGTTCTTATTAATAAAATCAAACCCGGAGCCAAGTATTGGGGTGAACACTGGAAGATCAGAGAGACAGAACAAGCCACAGCTAACCTCACCTGGCCAACTTCTCAGCTAATCTTGTTTCCTCATTCTGGAAGCTTCTGTGTCCTCATATCCAAATGGCTCTCAGATGAACTGTGCTGCTCAAAACCTAAAAGCTTAACCAGCCAAATGCTTCTAGTTTCTGGTCTCCATGCCTTTATATCTTTCTGTTTTTGCCATCACTCCCTGGGATTAAAGGCTCACTTCTTGGGATTAAAGGCGTGTGTCACCATGCCTGGCTGTTTCCAATGTGGACTTGAACTCACAGAGACTGAGAGATTTCTGTCTCTGGAATGCTAGGATTAAAGGCGTGAGTGCCACCATTTTCTAGCCTTTGTATCTAGTGGCTGTTTTGTCTCTGACCCCAGATAAGTTTATTAGGGTGCACAATATTTTAGGGAACACAATACCACCACAACATCTAGTTTCCTGCTCTTTCACTGTCTGACCTAATCCTTCAGACAGGATCCATCACTGAACCTGGACCTGGATTAGTGGCTAGCAAGCCTCAATAATCTGCTCTCTTCAATTCCCATAGCACTGGCTCTCATGTGTAGCCATGCTTAGCTTTTACATTGATGCTGTGGTTTGAGTTCAGGTCCTCATATACAAGCTCCCACAACCACCCTCTGCACCTGCAAACACTTTGTATTTACATTTACAAATAGTTATTTGCTATTCTAAGAACACATTCTTTGGTCTAGTCTTTCTATGGCCTCTGATTGAGTCCACATTAACTGAATTCCACTAAATCTTTTTATATAATCCATCAGATTTAATCCACACAAAACACTTAAATATTAGCTGTTAATCAATAGGCAGATGATATTTTGATTATCATTTAAATGTTCCTTAATGTAAACCTTTAATAATTATAGATTAGGAATGGGAATGTATTTCTATAGTATTCTCAAACTTCAGTAACTAAAATATGTAATGTTTATGATTTCTATTTGGTTTACATTATTACAACTCTGTTTTATGATGGGAGTTTTTAATATGTTTATTTATAGGTAATGGGGGTTATTTGCTAATGAATGTAATTCTCAACTACAAAATAGCAAATATTTAAGAACTCTTAGTATTATATTACCTATTCACACTTCCTGTGTACTTTTCCTTTACATACATTGCATACATTTTTGTAAGCTACTTCAAATACTTTTTGCTTATTTTATTAGCACTTATTTTTCAGTGTGTCATTTTATCATTTCATTGTGTCATCAATTGAAAAAATAAACATAAATAATTTACTATATTTTGTGTGTGTTATTTATATGCCTCAATAAGTGTTTCCCATGCTAGTATCATAAATATATTCTCTTATATAGCTGGTTAGAATAGATGATTTGGTAGGTTAAAGCTTTTGTCTGACTTCAATCCCCACAATACAGAGTGGATAGAGAAAAATGACTTCCAAAAATCATTTTCTGATCTCAAAATATTCACCATGGCATGCATGTACCTGTACACACACACACACACACACACACACACACACACACACACACAAGTGCACATGCACACACACTCACACACACACTCAAGATGATGATAATAATAATGGTAAATAAATTAAAATAATTTTTAAAACTTTAATGGTTTCTTAAAATGGTAACATTTTTCATAATTTCAGTTCCTTGCAATTCCACAAGGTTTTTATAAATTATTACAATTTTTTCAATGAACAAATGATTCACCTCTATTTATATATGTAGTTTTAATATTTTTCATTTGGATTTTAATATCTGAAGTCTCTGTACTGTCATATCAAAATTCTTGTGTCGGTGGATCAGTGGCTGGCTCACTTATGGAGTTCAAGCCTTGTATTCTCTTGATTAATATACTTAATACAATTTCCTGATAACTCTCCCTACTTATTTGTCGTCAACAACAATAATTCTTCTATAGTGTTAGCCACTAGAGAACTTTACAGCCAATATTTGAGACTTTACATAGAGTGATCATCTTTATTTCAATTTAATGAAAATTATTTTTGATAAAAGTGAAATGCAAATGTCTTGGATTCGTTGATAAATGTATAATATACTTAAGTTACTTAATAAAAAACTATAATTTCACTCACATTTTCATTTTCTCATTAAGTCTTTCTTATTATTTCATAAAACAGATTTCTTATCTAACTATATTTGTTCTGTGGTACATATAGTAAAGCAATTAATTTTTAAACATTGGCTTTAGATCCATTAGGTTACCTAAATGTATTTGTAAATTTTACTCATTAGCCTATGGAGTCCTTTAATGCTCTGTCCCATTTTGTTTGAATCTGGGTCTCATTTTGTATTACAGGCTACCCTGAAACTCCGTCTGCAGCACAGGTTTTGTGGATTCTTGTGTATTCTGGCACTATCATTATCCTTCCATTCATTTTTAAATGCAGTGGTGACATCTCTTTGAGGTATTAGTCAGCTTTACATTATTGTCACAAAATCCCTGAGGTAGCATAACTAAAGATAAATGTTTATTTATTTGATGATTTTGGTGGTTGAAATGTAAAGTTTAGGTTGTATCTGGGCATTCTATTTTGACATCTGGAGTGGTAAGAGATGGTGATATATCCTGGAGGGAGAACCTATGTATGAAATAACTTACATCACCAATTGGAAGATTAAGAAAGAGCCTGGTTGCATTATCACTTCTGAGGACATATTCCCACTATTCCCACAGCCTCACCTTCCAAAGTTTTCATCACATTCTAAAGCTCCCACCTTGTAGCAACACCTTTATTAACAATGGGCAGTTGAGGAACTATACTCATATTCAAAAGATAGCATTGGTTGTTTCTGTATTTACTTATTGATTTTGCTGCCTGTGTTTTACGTTAAAGAACCTTTAGGTCAGGTGGTGGTGGTGCATGCCTTTAATCCCAGCACTCAGGAGGCAGAGGCAGGTGGATCTCTGTGAGTTCCAGGCCAGCCTGGGCCACAGAGTGAGTTCCAGAAAAGGCACAATACTACACAGAGAAACTCTGTCTCAAAAAACTAAAAAAAAAAAAAAAAAAAAAAAAAACCTTTAAACTTACCAATAAATGTTCTATGAATGGCACTCCTCCCTGTATGAAATATAGTACTTATATAGTTATTTTAATGTCTTAGTTTGAAGTTTTATGACCTATATATGTAATAGCTGGATTCTGAATTCACAAAAACATCAAGCTGTGATCATGACTTCTTAATGGACAATCATTATTTGTTGTAAATATGCATCCTACATCAGTATGGTTTGTTTCTCCTCCTTCCTCACTTAATTATTAAACACGAATATACATGTGAAAAGGAAAAATACATATTTCAAAGGCAGGTAAAGTTTATCGCAATATGTGGCATTATTCTAAACTCTCATTTCACTTTTAATTACTTTAAATTGTGTTCATTTTTGTTTTGGCAAACTTGGTAGTGTTGCTTTTCAATGATGCATTGGATAGTCTTTCATAATGAAATATCCATAAAATTCTTATAGGATTACCTTATTTTAAGGAATGAGATCTGTTCAATTTTACACGTAACTTCACAAAAATCAGAGGATGTTAAGAATGTTGTGAAAAGCTCTCTTCTGGACAAGAAATGATTGTTATACTCATGAACTTTTCAGGTCTAATTACTTGCTCAAGGAATGAAGAATACCAAGGCAGTCAAAATTTCAGCAAGGGCTGAGTTGAGTCTTATGTAACTCTACCCCTAATAGAGAAGTTGCTGCCAATTGATAGCTTCTGGGAAAGGAAGAGTCATTTGGGGTGTGGTCAGTGGCCACAATTAGGTTACCCATACTCCAGTGGCCCCACAGTATTGACCCTCAGGGTAGCAATAATTGTTTTCAGTGGTTTTCTTTAATATGTATTTGTGTTCTGGAAAGGAATTGGAGAGGGGAAAGAGGGTGTATTTGATCCTATTAAATTGTACCTATGTGAGCAACTCTCACATAATAACTAATAAATATAACAAAAAGAAACATCTACTTTTATGCTTAAGTTTCATGATGAGTGAATTAGCCATGAAAAACATGTTGAACAGAGAAGATGTAATGGCAATAAACAGATGTGGAAAGACAACTGTAATTAGGTCTGTCCAAATTATATTGGTTTGCAAAAGAGTTGTTCTTCTTGGGTAAGAGGCAGGACCATTGTCAAATGATGGTTTCAATGAGGAAGGGTAGGAATCACCTTTCTGGATTTAATGGCTTGCTTGGGGCAAAACACCCTAGTTTCTATGACTCCCTAGCACCAATTGTTAGAAGAATTTTGATTTCTAAGACTCTTCTCAAGATATAAATATGGAGAGGTGAGTCAGTCACTTTTCATTGTTGTGTCAAAATAGCTTATAATAGAAACTTAATGAGTGAAGTTTTATTTGGGCTTATGTTTAGCAGGGTGCAGAATGGGATAAGATGGAGAACAATGTAAGAGACCACGCAAAGAAGAAGAAACCAGGAAAGTTTTTAAAAATATTTTTATTTTATAATTAATTTAATTTCATATATCAGCCAAGGATTCCCCTGTCCTCCCTCCTCCCACCCCCCAGTCTTCCCCCCAATCCACCACCATTCCCATCTCCTCCAAGGCAAGGTCTCCCCTGGGGAGTCAGCCCAGCCTGGTACATTCAGTTGAGGCAGGTCCAGTCCCCTCCTTCCTACACCAAGACTGAGCAAAGTGTCCCTGCATAGGCCCTAGATTCCAAAAAGCCAGCTCATGCACTAAGGACAGGTCCTGGTCCCACTGCCTGGGGGCCTCCTAAGCAGTTCAAGCTAATCAACTGTCTCACTTATCCAGAGGGCCTGGTCCAGTTCCATGGGGGCTCCTCAACTATTGGTTCACAGTTTATGTGTTTCCACTAGTTTGGCTATTTATCCCTGTGCTTTTTCCAATCATGGTCTCAATATCTTTTGCTCATATAATCCCTCCTCTCTCTCACTGGTTGGACTCCTGGAGCTCCACCTGGGGTTTGGCCGTGGATCTGCATCTGCTTCCATCAGTCACTCTGGTGATCAGATGGCCGAACACCCTAACTGTCATGATAGAAGCCTGGAAAAAAATATTTCATATAACGCCAGTATTATTTTTAAATAAGAAAAAAAAACCAAAAGAGCTCATTTTTTACCATAATAGTAATGATGAATAAGATTAAACTTTTTTATTATAATCCACTGAGTTCAATTTGTGTTGCCACCATTCATATATATTTACAAACATACTCTGAATCACATTTAACTTTTACTGAAAGAAAAGTAATGTCCCTCTGCTAGCAGCCATCAAATACTAATAATTCCTAACTTGGTGGTGGGTGCTCATGAAAACAAAGCCCTCCTACATTGGAATATTGACTGGGTTGATTTTACACAGATCTTGTGCAGGCAATCACAGCTGCTGTCAGTTCATGAGCTTCACAGTCCTCTCAGAATCAGAAGACATTGTTTGCCACACTACTTCTACATCTCTAGCTCTTACAATATTTACTCCCTTTCTAAAGCATATTCCATGAGCTTTAATGGGAGTGGATGTTATATAAATGTTCAATTTTTTTTTTGAGCTGGACACTAAAAAGATACTTATTCACTGACATAATTACTTGTGAGTTTCTTCTTTAATCACTGTTGTATGCTGCTTAAAGAAGCTTCTCTGATAAAATCTGAAAAAATGAATTTTGATACTATGTACATTTAGCAAAATAATAGTTCATGTGTCCCCAGTCTAGGATCTGGGGACAGATTTATAGTGACAGGCATATGTTGCCTCGTGCAGAGCAGGTTTTTAATCTAATCAGCAAGCTTTTTGGTTACCCCAATAACACCGTTGCTACAATTGCCTACATGGTCATGTCTTTCCAGGCTGGCTTTTATTATAGCTCATAGTGTTCACAACTGGGGTAGAAAATCCATGACTTCTCCCCCAGTAGCCTGCAAGTACCATCTCGTACCATGAAGGTCATAGCCAGCAGGGAGGAAGTTTCCTGGTTGGTTCAAGATAGATTTCACTCAAGTTAGGCATGCTTATCACAGAAAGAGTATCTGTCTAAAAATCTGGTGGTGTAGGCCCGTTTCATCTACCTTCAAGGCTGTAGGTACAAATGTAAGAATCACCAAGATGTTTTACTATGAGACTTCACAATGCCTTGTCATAGCCCCATGAAAGGCAGATGGGAATTATTTAGTTTTTGCCCTAAACTATCAGTCACCTGTAGCTGGAGTTTTCCTGCCTGGCCCACAGTCAGGACAAATCTCTCTCACCTGCCAGTCCCACAGCCACTCAGACCCAACCAAGTAAACACAGAGACTTATATTGGTTACAAACTGTATGGCCGTGGCAGGCTTCTTGCTAACTGTTCTTACAGCTTAAATTAATCCATTTCTATTAATCTATACCTTGCCACGTGGCTTGTGGCTTACTGGTACTTTACATCTTCCTTGTCCTGACGGCGGCTGGCAGTGTCTCTCCCCCCTAGCTTCCTGTTCTCTCAATTCTCCTCTCTGTTAGTCCCGCCTACACTTCCTGCCTGGCCACTGGCCAATCAGTGACTTATTTATTGACCAATCAGCAACACATTCGACATACAGACCATCCCACAGCACTCACCATTTTTAAAATGACACCCGAGCATTCCAAATCAAACAGCCCTGATGTATTCAATCCCCCTCCCACCAAATAGGAGCAAAAATCTCGCAGAATTGTATTGTCCCTCAAGCAATACTGACTTCTTCAGCCCCCTTGCAGAATGATTAGTCAGACCACAGTTTGACTAAGACTTTTTAACTCCTTGTTGTTTAACTCACTCCTTGTCCCAATTATACCTCTGTTTAAACCTAGAGCTTATATCTGATCTCCTAAAATAGCTTTGTTAATTTAAATCATTTCCTAAATTTCCTCCATTACTTCCCCTTGCTCTTCTTGGGAAAAGTAGCTGTATCGGACATTTTGTGATTCCCAGAGTCTGTGTCCATTGCAGAAAGATATAAATGAGAAGAATGGCCTGGCTTTCATTCTGTTTGCCTGTTTGTTATTGTTTTAATTTTATTATTTTTAATATAGCATTTAACATAGTCATCTCCCACTCCTCCTAGTTCTTCCCAGATGCATGCAATCTTCATTCTCCAATCCCTTAGAAAAGACTATCTCTCAGTAGTTGTCTTTATCCTCTGGCTTTTATAAGCCATCCCATTCCTTGATGTTCCTTGAACCTTCAAAGTATAGGTGTTGCCTTATAAATGTATCAGTTGTGGAAGGCACCACATTTAGACCAGTTGTGACTGTATATAATAATCTCTGTCTACTGCAAAAATGAATTTCTTTGAAAAGAAATGAGAGCTACATTTGTCTTTTGATAAAAGATAAATGTTTAGACTATAATAAGAGATTATACTGGTTTAGGAAAGTGGTGGTAGCAGGTTTTTTCTCTATATTCAGTGGCCTCAACAAACATTGATACTTGGGCAAATTTACAGTGTTAGGCATGAATTCCCTTCTCCTCAGCAGGCTTTGAGTACAATTCAGCTACCCAAGGGTATGAATGCCATTATGAAACCTATTACAATAATGTTCCATACTAATCATTGCTGTGGAATATTCCTTTACACTGTGTGAATTATATGTCAATGATGGGCCAATAGCTGAATAGGATCAAGTTAGTCATGAGAGTCCGACTAGAAGAATTCTGGGATGAAGAAGGGTAGAGTCTGGAGTCACCAGCCAGACACAAAGGGAGCAGGAGATAAATATGTCATTCTAATAAAGGTACTGCCACAAGAATACAGGTTAACTTAAAACATAGTAAAAAAGCCAGAGCTATTGGCTGAGCATTTGTAATTGATACTAAGCCTCTGAGAGATTATTGGAGAGTAGCTGTGGGACAGGAAAACTATACCTACAAATCACTATTTTGTTGTTGTTTTCTTTTCTTTTCTTTTTTTTTTTGGTGTTGTAGATAGGAATCTTGTTTGTTTTCTCTATTGTGAACTTGCATGGCTCCTTCCAAAACTATGAGACCTATTCTTCAATAAGGAGGCTTCCAGATCAAACCCAGATTGATTCCTCTAAATCCTGAGTCTGAAGTATATGGTAACCTCAACAATAAGGTTCTGGTAGTTTAAATGAGAACAACTCCGATAGGATACATATTTGACTGCTTGATCTGCAGTTGGTGGAACTGTTTTGGAAGCATTAGGAGGTATGGCCTTGTTGGAGGAGGTATGTCACTGGGGTAGGCTTTGAGGTTTCAAAAGTCCAAGATATACCCAGATAGTTATCTCTCTGCCTAGTGCTAGGTGACCAGTGCCATACCTGCCTGCCTGCTGCCATTCTGGTCACAACTCTACTATTTTCTAGAACAGAGAGTTCCAAATTAAATACTTTCTTTTTACAACTTACCTTAGTCATGGTGCCTTTTCACAATAACAGACAAGTAACTAAGACAGGGGTCTCACTATTTTCTGGAGGGCACCAATTTCATTTCGATATAGAGGTGAGATGAAACATTTGATTAGGTAATGGTTGCATATATTCATTGTTATCAGAAAGTTAATGTTTCAATTGTGTTTTATTTTATGTTTGAGAGCTTGTGGGTACATTTTAGTATGGGGGTGCAGTTAATTTTATATTCATTACTGAAAACAATCCTTTATTGGAAAAATGATTTCTTCCCAACAAAGAGAGCTCATCTTCTTGAGAAATGGACATGGAGCAACTCAGAAGGCTCAGAAGATCTTCATAACAACTCTTGTAATCAAATGATGATAGTCAGGGGCTGGAGAGATGGCCCAGTGGTTAAAAGCACTGGCTGCTCTTCCAGAGGTCCAGAGTTCAAATTCCAAGCAACTACATGGTGGCTCAAATGATGATAGACTTTATAACCATGTCATTCACAAATCCACATTTTATTAATATCCTTAGAGGCCAAAAGTTATGATCATATCAAATAAACTTCATAAATTATTGCTTATTTATAGAATCCAAAATATAAAAAAATCAGGCTTAACAATCATTTAAAAAAATTATCTCTGTTTTAATTAAGCATGAAATTCGCATAAATGTATAATGAATTATATAGTTTTTTATAAATCTACTATATAATAAACCCTACTATAGCAAATTAATAGAGTATTTAAATTAAATAATCTTACCAAATCTCATAACATGAACTATTTTTTCATATCCTTGATAAGATTTATGCTTTTAGAAATTAAGTTCTTAGCCAGTTTTCAAAAAATACATTACTGTAAAATCAAATTTATTTTAATTTTAATCTTTATTTTTAATGTTTATTTATTTTATTGTTTTAAGTATCTTTATTTGTATGTACTCATGACAATGGTGTGTGTGTGTGTGTGTGTGTGTGTGTGTGTGTGGTGAGTGTATGCCTGCATGTGCCTCAGCATGCATGTGGAGGACAGCTCAACCTTAGATATTGATCCTGGTCTTATAACCTGCTTGGTGATGAGGTTGCTTCTTGCTTGTCCACACAAGGGTTGCTGGCCATGTGCTTATAGGTAGCCTCCTGTCTCTGCATCTCCTTATAGTGTGGAAACATTGGAGTTACAGACATGTACAACCGTACCAGCCCTATGTCAGCTCTGATCCTCACACTTGCACAGAAAACAATTTACCCATAGAGCCATCTCGACAGACTTACTTTCTATTTTATTTTAAAAATATTAACTAAGTTTATTTGCCACACTAGACCCAGGAAACACTCTCTTCCACAAAATAATGTATATGTCTCCTTATTAATTTTAGAGCACTAGATCAAATTTTCTTAAAATCAAACTAGAGTGTCTATTATCATAATACTTTAGAATATATTACTACCATTTCCTTCCTATTCCTCTTACTTCTTTTAAATAAGACATACTTTGAATATATTTATAATAGTAATTATAAGTATTTAAATACAGAATAGGAAGAACACTTTCAGCTTTTTTTTTCCCTCTGTGTCAAAAACTGTTCTAAGAAAAAGGTGTCAATCATTAAAATTGTTTGATTTCTGCCTTGAGGCTTTAGTACTTTACCAACTATTCATTGTTAGCATGAAGTCAACTTGAATGTCTTATGTTCCTTTCTTGGTTATTCATGAAACTCAGCAGGGATTTTAAAGCTGCTTATGCTAGAATTAGATACCTCCCACTTTTCCCAGTCAGAAACTAATAAAGAGAAAAAGCACTGTACTGGAAACATGATTACTAACTCAAAACACAGTTTAAAGTTATTTTAAAATAGGTTTTTTTTTTAATAAAAATAGAACAAATGCATTTTTAATTTTTTTTGTTGGTGGTGATGGGGAGCACTGGAGCTCAGTTGAAATGTACTACTTTTTTTATATAGAAATTATCTTTTCCAAGAAAGAAATAATTTAGTGTGTTTTTCCATAAAACTGTATTTGTTTGTTTTTTATTTGTCCAAATTTTGGAGATTAAATTTACATATATTTCAAAAAGATTGTTATTATATAAAAGACCATAAAGATTGTGTCATTGTTGCTGTTGACTAAGGTCACAACCATTATACTTCTTTTTGTAATGAACTGAAAGTCATACCAAAAGGCATTGCTGTCTAAGCAGTAGCCATACGATTAATTTCCAATAGAACTGTAAAATAAAATGCAATTCCTTTGGTCAAAGGAAACTAATTACATTGTAGTTCCTAATTGACTATGTTCTAGAATTACTTAACACTTCAATCCACAGTATAGAACAGAGCAATTGTTTGGAGGTGAAGAGCAGAGCAGACTAAGAGAAAGGCTGAAGTGATCAGAAGGACAGAACACATCTGACCAGTTATCACAAAGTCCCTGTCCCATGAGGACACAGAGCTTAGGAAAATAATAATGGATGGATTACATACAGTTCCTTCATGTTGTGTTTGCTGAGGACTAGAGAAACTCATATTGCAATCCTAGTTATGTTATTAAGTCTTCTCTATTCTGTTTTTACTCTGGTGTTTTGGGGCCCAAAGAAGGAATTGTAGTCAAATCAATGTCCTTTGCGAATAGCAATGCTATTTATCATTAGCAAACATTCAACATGAAGACAAGACAAAACAGAATTTAATTTACCTTTTTAAAAGTGGTAGATAAATATGCATTTTTCTCATTATCTTATTTCTTAAGTTTTATTGACGCATATTAGTTACCTGAAATAAAAATCTCCCAAGCATGTTTCATAGTTCATTTCTGTCAGAATTTTCTGTAATAGTTAACTACAACACTCATCTTTTGCTTCTTACTCCAACTTGTCAAATGAGGGGACAATGGGAAAATTTTATGAAATATATCTCTGATATACTTTCTCTATCCTGGAGTGTAGCTGACTACTAGAGTTGCTCTATTCTATACCAGACAGGATTTGCTTATACTACATTGTAAGTTCTCCTTCTCTTCTTGGGAGCAATGATATAAACTGGTAGTATTTCCCTATAGGGTCCAAGATTAATAGTTTCACAAATGAGTATTTGAAGTCTGTTTTTGATTCAATAAATGGTTGTTTCTGATATGACAAAACAAAGAATAGAAAAACTTCACACTTATTAGTTGTTTTAGCTTATTGCTGTATTCAAATACCATAGATGGTTAGCTTAAACAAACTTACTTATTTCCATAGCACTAGAAGATGGAAATCCAAGCTAGCACACTGGCAGGCTGAGGTTTTTTGGTGAAACTACTTCCTGGTTTACAGATAGAGACTTGCTGTCTTGTTATAGCCTCATAATAGAGTAGAGAGAAGATAAATGCTCCTTCAGTTTATTCTACCATCTAGCACTAATCCCATAATGTGTACTCCACTGTCACAATCTACTTATTTCCAAAACGATCCATCCTCAATCACATTGGAGAACAAAATTTCAACATGACATTTTTTTTCTTTTAGGGAAGAGTGTGAGGGGGCTCAAGCAGTCAGTGCATAACCTTACTTCTAGGCTGTTTATTTTTAACTAAATTATTTTCCCCCAAGTTCATTTGAGTCTATCTTTTGATTGTCTGTTTCCAGTTATAAACATATTTGTGTTTCCCTAGCTGCCAGATTAAAAAAAAAGACTAGTTTTGAACACTGATGAGATCACTGTCTGTGGACTTTTGTGTTGACTGTATTTCTGCCTTTAATGAAAATTCAGCTTTCTGAACTACTGTTTCTGTACCTTGGGCCTATGAAGGCTTCTACTTCATTACCTCTGGCAAAGGCTCATTTTGATAAGTCCTTTAGTTTCTAATCATTTTAATTCTTCTGGATCCTCCTTTAACAGGGCCTTAAGAATCAGTGTACATATTTCATGATTTCCTAATAAGTTTCCCTTCCAGAAACCACAGACAATAAACAGAAAGTCCTTCAAGTTATTTGTCTGAGGTATCCAAGATATTCCACAACCATATTACTAAAGAGAAAATGGCCTGTCACAAGAATCCTGGCCCCAGGTTCCAGGAGAATTATTTCCCAGATCAAATAATTGGGTCCACAGTTAAATTGCCATATGTGCATTTACTGGATTTATTTCATCTTCTCTGTAAATTGTGACATATTATGGACAAGCTGGAGTACAAATAAGAATTTTGCTTTTCTCTTTGTGAGCCCAAAGCACAAATAAATAATTTACACAAACATACACACATACACAGACATACACACACACACACACACACACACACACACACACACACACACACACACTGGATTGTTTCTTAATTCAAATGATTATTTGGAATCACAGTGAGGGCTGTGGATGAAGGTTCAGATAAAGCTTTTTTTCTATTTAGCTTTTATCTTATGTACAATAGTATACGTTTTGTAAATAATCTATAGTTTTTAAGAATTTTTTATTTTCATTTGGAGGGAAAGCCATTCACTTTTTTTTATCATAATGCCTAATGTGAGATATCCTTCCTGAAGTCTTAACATTTCTTTTCTTTTAAATATAATATCAACATTGGATAGCCATGGTTAGGTTAGTAAATTTTTGGAGGTTCAAACAAGTATCTCTGAATCTGGACCACCATTACCACCATCCACACTAACATCACTATGGTTCAATATATACAAATATCAGAGTAGATACCTAGAGCCTGTTGACAAGCCGACCTAGCTGAATTGGTGAGCTAAGTGTTCACTACAAGACCCTGTCTAAAAAAATGATGAAGACATATTGAGGAAGATATCCAAAATTGACCTCTGACCTCAACATATACCCACCAATTCATATAAGTGCATATACACCTCTCTCTCTCTGTCTCTTACACACACACACACACACACACACACACACACACACACACACACATACACACACTACCACTACTACTACTACTACCACCACAACCGTAACCACTACCAAATAAGTCCTTCAAGTTTTCAACAATATATTTGTTACAAGGGATTAGGAATCATGCTCCTTGCAGAAACCATAAACTATTAAACAGAAAGTCAAGGATTGGTATTGGATATCTCCCTTCAAGTTGTTGGTGTGAGGATCCAAGATATCCCCCAACAATGCATGCTGTTCTGTTTGAACATGGTTGCTCACCAGACCTTTAGGGGAAGAATCTATTGCTGAAGATACTATACAGTTTGGTCAAAGAACTTAGAGAAATAAATGTTCCATGCTGATGGCATGCTTTCATTATGCCCATAGTACTAGGTAGGTTGCCTGGAGAAAACACCTAAATTGTAAAAATATAAAAGTAAGCAAGTACTGCTAAGCCAATAAAGTGAAATGACACACAAGTAAGATCATCAAAAAAAAAAAAAGAATTTAAAAGTGAAATTAGGAAAACAGTAAAGGAAAAATAAGCATAATATAATATAAGCTTTAGATTGTTGATTTAATTTTTGTTGTGTTAGATTTACATTCTCATCACAAGATATCTGAGTCATTTAACTTAAAATGCAGAATGGTGTCCTTACACAAATATTGAGGTTTTAAGACATTATTGTTCAGCTGTGCATTTTGGCCTGTAGTAAGCAGCCCATCCTAGCAAGTGTATGTGATGGAGAAGCTTCTGATTCTACTGCCAGCAGGAAGCAGACAGACAAAGAAGGTCCATAATCCAAATAATATTTTTAAAGCCATACTTCTATTACCAGAAGAGATCCAATCAGGCATCTTCTCTTTAACATTTTACTATACCCCAATATGTTAAAAAAAAAGTGTGGACCAGGCCTTTAAGTTACGTTTTTGGAGGACACATATATAAAACATTGAGCTGGTTCTATTAAAATGACATTAAATGCAATTGATCAAAATATGGCAGTGACAAATCAAACATTTCCATTTAAAAATAGTAAGAATCAACTCTATGCCCCTTACAAAAATGCCTTATATTTTAAAGACATAGACTACTTCAAATTAAATGGTGGAAATATAAAGTCATGTTTTGTGAAGACTAGCTAAAAGAAACTATTCCATGTACATTATTATTATTAGACAGTGTGGACATTGAGCAGAGTATTTCCGTGGTTGCCCAAACATACTGCTTAGTGCTATACAGAAATTCATGGCAATACACTTCAGACATGAAATCTTCTTGTTCATTTGTCTTCATTGATTCTTCTGAAGAAAGGGAATAGTAATATAATTGGTCACATTCTTAGTCTTTATAATTGCCATAGTTATGATCCAAATGAGATATAGTAAGGGTATCTTGATCTCTCCTGGATATACGGTTATGAAGTGTTCTTTCTGTCTAAGAGGTAATCCACTCTCAGTTTAGCATCCAAATTGGAATTCAAGATGTATTGTGAAAAGAAGGTCAAACAACTATGACTTATGACTTTAGAAAACTTTACATTATAAATAACGAAGGAATTCCAACTATAAATCCAGTATAGGGCGTGATAGCTTCAAA
Organism: Peromyscus californicus insignis; assembly: GCF_007827085.1. Taxonomy (NCBI): domain Eukaryota; kingdom Metazoa; phylum Chordata; class Mammalia; order Rodentia; family Cricetidae; genus Peromyscus; species Peromyscus californicus. Next base: position 32,059,451 of record NW_026294436.1, on the reverse strand, counting down.
GGAATTTTCCCCAAGCACACAGAAAGCACCCTCATTATTGTCATTCATTATGTGTTCCTTTGTTCACAAAACTGATTAGGGTAATGAGACACAAAACAAAGATTTTCCTTCCTTCCTCCCTCCCTCCCTCCCTCCCTCCCTCCTTTCCTCCCTCCCTCCCTCCCTCCCTCCCTTCCTTCCTTCCTTCCTTCCTTTCTTTCTTTCTTAACTCCCTTTTTGTTCCTTTCATCAATAATGCCTACCTCTACAATTTCTTCAGCAATTGGTTTTCCAGTGGAAAAACAGTATTTTTACATTGTCTTGTTGGTAAAAATGCATTCAGGGCCCTATGAAAGCTATCAAAGGTTGAGTTACAGCTACTTGACATATAACTGTTACTGACCACAAACTTGACTGGTTGATATAATAAAATCTGGCCTCCCTGACTAGTATTGGCAAAACAAATGCAAAATAAAAGTTATTTTTGAGGGACATTTTTAAAAGTTTTTGTGAAACTTTTCTTTATCAAAAGTTTTTTTTCTTTCTTTTTTATACATGGACTCAATAATGGGCTATAGTTTTCTAATGTGGAAATGTTCATATTCATAGCACTATATTCAATATGATTTCTACTTCCATACATAGAGGCAACAAATGAAAATTTAAGAATATACTAGCCTTATGATACTATTTATCTCAAGCTTTGGAACATTATATTCTACGTAATCAGTTTACCTTCCTCGACTGTAAACTTAGAAGAACAATAGCATTATTTAAATGGTTGATTATGGGCATTTAATGAGGAAATACATTATTGAATTTGTTTCAGAGCATATTGTATCATTCTTTCAGTCTGACAAAAAATGAACAATGACAATTAATTGATAGAAAAACAGGAGAGCCTCATGGTACAATCATGAGAATAGACAGAAGCCTAACATTATATTATAACATTATACCCTTCACTTATAGGTGCAGTACACCATAGAATCAGAGAAACAGAACCCTTGGGTCACCCTGTAGTGCCAAAATGCTTTAGCATGTGATTAAGAAGAAATATTGGATTGCCATAAGCAGCATCATGCAACAAACTGGCCATCAATAGAATACATACATTTCAAAATGAATTATTTTCCACCTAATTTACGTATTAAATTCAATTTTAAATGACAGCCAGGTATAATTTCATGGGAATTTATTTAAAATATGTCAAAGTCAAGGTAGGATGATAGACTTAAGCATGAGACTCAGGAGCCCTATAATTGTTCAGGTGGGATGCAGTACAGTCCTGGTGCTCATGGCATCAGGATTTTTCATCCAGAACAGATATGCTTTCACCTCTTTTATACTTCTGAGTGCTGGGTATACTCAGTTTGCTAAAAAAAAAAAAAAAAAAAATTTGCTATCGAAAGAAAACATTTGAAAAATAGATTCTGTAGAATTAAACAATTAAACATAAGATGAAAGAAAACATATAGTGATACTATACCTGGTAACTACTAAAACCTACAGATTGTCTTAAATAAATACTAACTTGTGTATTTTACAATAAAGAGGCATCAGTGAGAAATTGATTGCTTACACGTAAACAGTTAACATAACCAAACACCTGGATATTCCTCACAAGAGGCAACTCAACTCAAAGGAAAACATGGCTTGCTTCTCAACAGCATTGGCATGCTTGAGAACTATTCTGAAAAGAAAGATACTATGTATGCTTCACAATTACTTACTAAAATAAGTTGTAGATGGAGGATAGAATTTTAAAAACTACCAAATGTAAAAAAAAAAAAAAATTAACTGCGCATCCTAGAAAACACGTGTAATCTCACCATTTGAGGGTTTTAGGAGGCACGATTACTAGTTCAAGGCTAGCCTGAGCTACACATGTGAAGCCAGGGTTCATTTTAAAAAATGACATTTATCAACTTAGAGGAGTCAAATTTTCAGCTTCGATGCTCATTAGTGTAAATACTAGGCAGACTGGGGCATATTGTCTCCAATTATTGAACTCTTCTCACTATATTATATTGCAAACAAATAAGATTTATGAATAAACTGGATAAAAGACAGAAGTATTCTTTAAATCTCATATGAGCTCATATAAAAGTAAGGTAGAAAATCACATCGGATTCTAAAGTCATAATAAATGAGATGTTACTCATGCTACAATTTATAAACAAAAACTGTAAATAGATGACATGAAAACTAATAAGGTTTTACAATGATAAACAACATAATTCCAATTAAATTGACATTTCTAAATATATTAGATAATCCAAAAATATAAGGTTTTGTTGCCACTAAAAATGCTGGGTAGGTTACTGCAATTGATTTCAGTCTAAATCTATCTGAGATAAATACGAAAAAATTAAATACTAAATAATGTAAGAATATTCAATTAAATAGAAAATATAGAAGTATCATAGGTTACTGTTAATAAATACAGAAAGATTTTTAGCCAAATTTACTAAAGAATATCACAATTGAGAAATATTTATAACCGTAATATCATGGACATTTTCACTGATTGACTTAATTATAGAAATGTCTGGAATTTAATATGAGTTTTTAATAGTGCAAAAGAAGATATCCTATGAAGACTTAACAATATATAGCACCCAATAGTTAAAATTGCATTCTAGTAACATAGGAAAGAGAATACAACAAGGAAAATTGTGTTGAACCACAGATACATTTCTGCTGATTCCAGATGGATCTTTGGACAGTCCTTGATATAGGGGAGTGTGGATTGAGAAATAATAGATATGAAAAATAGAAGCAGATGTAACCACAGTAATGGCACATCTTGCCACAGCACAGCTGTTGGAATAACCATAACTCTATGTAGGAAGCACATAGGTTTCCGATGGGTTCACATAGTCAATATAGCATACTTGCTGGTGTTGAATGACATGCTCCACCTGAACCAGCACCTGTCTAGCAGCATCTGTAAGATACCTAGGGGAACTAGGATCACTATTCCCTTTATGAATCTCACTGAGGAGGTCAAGATCTCCCTTAGACAACTTCAAATAGCCATTGAATATTCCCTAATAATTTTTGAAAATTATTTAAAGTTTGTAAGCTATCTTTCCTAATTTCCAGTTTTTGAGGCTTAATTTCTTTAGGATACAAAATATATCCCAAATATTGAAAAGGTGGCTGTCTTTGCATTTCCTCTGGGGTAATTACTACCTTTGCACAGACAAAGCATTGCTGAAGCTGTCCATATATTGCAAGCAAAACTCCTTCATTTTTATGGGGAAGCAAAATATCATCCATATATTGAGTAATATAAACTTTTGGAAATTGATCTAGCTCAGTTCAGCCTAGAGTATGACTACTGTCACCCTGATGCTGGGAGCCCTAGCTCCTCCAGCAACAGCAGCTCCCACGCTGCTGCCCCTGACCATACCTGAGCAAGAGCCCCAGAGCCATGCCAATGGCCCACCAGGAGCACCCACTTAGGCAGGGCGTGCCTGCATGATGTGTGTGTGTGTGTGTGTGTGTGTGTGTGTGTGTGTGTGTGTGTGTGTGCAAGCATGCTGGCCAAGCTGTCCCTGTGTGGTGACAAAACAGCCTAGGCTCTTGGCTCAGGCTCTCTGTCTGGAGGCCTGTGGCTCCCTCCAGAGACCCAACCCTGCCTTTGCTGCCTGCCACTTTGCTCCCTGGGGTTCGGCCACTGCCACCTCCTCTGTTTTAACCAGAGCAACTTCTAGCCATCAGACATGGAGAAACACAGTCTCCAACTATGCTGGCAGGCCCCCTAGGCCATTCTAATCCAACCACTACACTAGGAAATGGAGTGCCCTTCCAAGAAGAAGAGACCTGAAGTGTCTCCAATTTTTGTGAAAGGGAAATTACTAAATCTCTCAAGACCTTCAGCTCTTCTTTAGTCTCATCACAAGGTTTCTATTCCTCAAACTCAGCTTCATAAAAGCATCTGCATCTAGTGCCTCCAACAACTCTAGACCCATCTTAGACCTCCATCCTCAGTACATCCAGATCATTCACTCAGACTCACATCATCACTCATTCAAACCCACATGACATACCCAGATGTTTGCTCTTTCTAACTACTTTCTCAGACCTAAAGAACAAAACACAAACTCAATCCTTCACAAGCTGCAGCTCTAACTTCAGCCTCTCTGGCATTATCGTATCTTTAAACAACTGTCTACTATTACCATATTCTATATTTACAATTTACTCCTGAAACAAATCACCATACTATCTTTTTTTTTTTGGTTTTTTGAGACAGGGTTTCTCTGTGTAGCTTTGTGCCTTTCCTGGAACTCACTTGGTAGCCCAGGCTGGCCTTGAACTCACAGAGATCCACCTGGCTCTGCCTCCCAAGTGCTGGGATTAAAGGCGTGAGCCGCCACCGCCCAGCACTACCAGTTCTTATCTGAGCATTTGCTTCAACTTCAGGTGTCCATCACTGACATCCCCTGTATACCAGGTCCCACTATCCAGGCACCATCTGCCGAGTCCAGCCCGACCTTCTGACAATCCTTAATATAGGGGAGTATGGATTGAGAAATAATAGATATGAAAAATTAGAGACGTAGATGTAAAAGAAAAAGACAGAGACACCGAATAGGTTCAGGAGGTCACTGCGTCAATATTACAGTTTCCCCGAGTTTATTCCTCAGGGACTTTTTGTACACCAACAAGGTGAGAGGCAAAAGACTTCACTCTCAGGGACACCATGGTTCAAGGTACAAAGTACAGACAAGTGTAAACACTTCCTTAATTCTCAAAACATCTAGTAGCCACGCCTTATGGCAAAGGCCTGTAATTAGGCCTTGAAGTATCAGACACCTGGTAACCATGCCCTTGGCCAGAACATCCTATTGTGTAGTCTTGTAGGGCAAAACAAGCTTGGGCTCTCTGACCTTGAGTCAAGATGGAATAAGGGCACACTATAGAGTCTCTGTGTGCCCCCACACATTTCCCAACCTTAAACTGACCTGATGACAAAGAGGAGTGAAGGAGGAGGTAAGAGAAAAGAAGGAAGCACGTGGGGAATGAGGGAAAGGCAAAGCAAGGAAAGTCCTGGTTGGCTTTTGTCAATTTGACCCAAACCCAGATTTGTTTGGGAAGAGGAATCTCAACTGAGAAAAATCCTGCATCATATTAACTATAAGCAAGATTTGGGGATTTTTTTTTTAATTGATGATTGATATGAGAGATCTCAGATCACTTGCGTGGTGCCACCTCTGGGCTGAGCAAACTTAACAAGCAAGAAGAGTGAAGCTAGCAAGCCTCACTCTCCATGGTGTCTGCTTCACATCCTGCTTCTAGGTTCCTTCCTTGAGTTTCTGCCCTGACTTCCTTCCATAAGGGACCACAAGCTTGTACAATAAAACAAACCCTTTCCTTCATAAGTTGTTTGGGGTTGTGGTGTTTCCTCACATAAAAAAAAAACCCTAAATAATACACTTCATAATAGAGGGTCCACTGTACAGTGCCCTTTGAAATGAACACATAGTGGAATATGTAACTTTGTGAATAAATGTTTGTTGATTTCATGATGTGAGGCATGCCAGGTAGTTCAGTAATACGTCTCATCAGACATCAGTATGTTGGATGTATTTTATGAAAAGAGACAGATTTTGAATCCTAACAAATTTTAAGCAAAATGTGATCATTGTGTATCAGTATTCATTCCAGGTTCACAAATTCCTGAGCCAAGTCTTTAAAAGTAAAGATTTGTGTGTGTCTCTTCTAGTTTGTGGGAATTAAAGAGAAAGAAAGAATAGGTGTGAAAGAAAAATTCAAATCACTTCCAAATTCTTACAGGAAAATAATTAGGGGACAGCAAAGCCATCTAAAACATGCCTTGCCTACCTCTCCTGTTCTCTATGTATTTTCTTCTATTCTCTTACCTCCCCTCTTTTTTTTTTTAAATATTTTTTTTAATTTATTTTAATTTATTTTGCAATACAATTCAGTTCTACATATCAGCCACGGATTCCCTTGTTCTCCCCCGTCCCGTCCCCCTCACCTTCCCCCCAACCCCCCCCCCCATTCCCATCTCCTCCAGGGCAAAGCCTCCCCCACAGACTGAGGTCAACCTGGTAGACTCAGTCCAGGCAGGTCCAGTCCCCTCCTCCCAGGCCGAGCCAAGCGATCCTGCATAGGCCCCAGGTTTCAAACAGCCAACTCATGCAATGAGCACAGGACCCTGTCCCACTGCCTGGATGCCTCCCAAACAGATCAAGCCAATCAACTGTCTCACCCATTCGGAGGGCCTGATCCAGTGGGGACCCCTCAGCCATTGGTTCATAGTTCATGTGTTTCCATTCGTTTGGCTATTTGTCCCTGTGCTTTATCCAACCTTGGTCTCAACAATTCTCGCTCATATAAGCCCTCCTCATTCTCGCTAATTGGACTCCCAGAGATCCACCCGGGGCCTAGTCATGGATCTCTGCATCTAGATCCCTCAGTAGTTGGATGAGGTTTCTAGCACAACAATTAGGGTGTTTGGCCATCCCATCACCAGAGTAGGTCAGTTCGGGCTGTCTCTCGACCATTGCCAGCAGTCTGTTGTGTGGGTATCTTTGTGGATTTCTGTGGGCCTCTCTAGCACTTTGCTTCTTCCTATTCTCATGTGGTCTTTATTTACCATGGTCTCTGAGATATCACCTTACGCCTGTCAGAATGGCTAAGATCAAAAACACTGAAGACACCTTATGCTGGAGAGGATGTGGAGCTAGGGGAACTCTCCTCCACTGCTGGTGGGAATGCAAGCTTGTACAACCACTTTGGAAATCAATATGGCGCTTTCTTAGAAAATTGGGAATCCATCTCCCCCAAGATCCAGCTATACCACTCTTGGGCATATACCCAAGAAATGCTCAATCACACCTCCCCTCTTTTTTATAATCAAAAGTTAGCTCAACGTTGGAAAATGCATCACAGTTATTTTCTAGTTCATAGTTTTATTAAATAGAAATTTTCACATAGTAAAAGAGATCATATACAAAGAACAGAGCTATTGCCATAAAGTGAAGGAGCAAATAGTTTTGCCAGCAAAATGATGATGAAGTATATAGCTTTAGTCTTGGTGACTAGTTAATGTATTTTCAGTGTGCTCTATGAAAAGTCTGCCATGAGGACTCTTGTCATAGATACCATTCAAGTAGACACACCTTGCTGTGCCCAACCTGCCTTGCTGGTACTCTAACCTGGCTTTAAAGTATTCCCTGGAGACAGCCACAGAATATATACATCCAAATACCATCATTGCCTAAAAAGACATGTAACACAAAAGTTCTATCTCTTGCCTGAGGCGAATATCTCACGTGGTATTCTTTCAACCTCTGCCTATAATAAAATCCTGAAGTCTTTCTCATTCCCTGTTCTTCCACAAATCTAAAGTCTTTATATCATGATTTCAGCTCCACACATAGTAATATGAGTACAGGCCATTGATGCCTCATTGCTTAATGCTTTGATAATACTGAAGCTGGTAGGTATCATTAGATGGACAGAAATGCTTGGGGTTAAATATTTATGGAGCCTGCCTTCATCTGTTGGATTAGCATGGAACATTGCTCCCTGTATCATTGACACAGTCCTGGGTCCAAATCAATTTCTGTCTACTTTGCCACAGTCTTCCTTATTTTCTGGTACAAAATTTCTTGTTAATAAAGTAGACTTCTGAGTAACAAGCTTAAATCATTTTCTCCAGACTGGAATGTAATACCCATTTTGGTGTTTATTCATTTGTTTTCTTTCCCCATTTGACTTATAAACTAACTTTATTTATATTTTAATTTTAAACAGTTTGAATTAAAATATCTGATTCAGAAAGGCATTGTTCTCACCTTTGTGAAGGAAATCATACTAAATGTGATATTATCCTGTAATGAGATAGTGTTAGTAGAGTGTTTCAATAGACAATGTCTTCTGGATATGGTCCAAGGTGATTCTATATTATACCGAATTTTATTCTACATAAGATATCATTTTAGTAGGGTTCTGTTGTTCACAATTAAAGTATCACTAATGACCCTTCCTCATGAAATCATAGTTGAAATAGTAAGCAGGCCTTTGGGCATTGTGATAAGTGTGGGCCATGAAAATGTCGGGAGAGATGGATCACTACTTTCTGAATTAAAAGCTTTGCTACAATATGAAGAATAGCTATTATGAAATGACTGCTCTGCAAAATCTAAGAACAATGTTAACAAAATACAAAATTAAATACACAAAATATACAAATTCAGTAATTTTAGAATAGTGTTTTGCAAATATTAGTTTGTAGAATGTAACATGTTTACATGAATTGGCAAATTAATCGGCCATCATCTTATACATGTCTTTGATTATGAGACACTGATCAGAGTCTGTAATTGTATAAGATAAACATAGGTTACATGTTTTGACTAATAAAGCCAGAAGACCTTATCCAAACTTATTTGTTAGTTTTTTTTCCTTTAATTCATGGCTTCGGTGTTTGAAATTTAAGGAGACCAATCATATTTAATGAGGACTTTTATGTCAGATAATGTACACAATATTTTCACTTTCAAATGTTTCTTATTAATATTAAAAGATATTTTTTGTTTGCCAAGTTGAATGTTAAAATATAAATTGTATGTTTCAAAATTCACACAGGCCTTTATTAAGCCATGTGAGCATTATAACATATAATTTTCATGAATATAAAAATTTTATTAAAATACCATTGCTGTTGAAAATCTATCTGAGGAAGCATGAGAGGATTATTTTTAAATTTGACTGAAACTTGAGATCCTGGAAAAGAGAGCTAACTAGTCCCTGAGAATGTAATTTTTTTTTTACTTTACACTTAACCAGTTAAAAGCTTAAAGCTCATCTAAGCTCCTGTAAAAAAAAAAATCATACTGCATAAAATAGTTTTAAAACCATCACATCTATTCATTTAAGTATAAAATTACATATATTTATGTGTTTTCCTTTTTGTATACCTTATATAGTTTCATAATATTGACAGTAGATTGACAATTGCTGAGAAATTTGCATTTGAATTTGGAATTATTAAACATTAAAGCTGGTAATAATGGTACATGCCTATAATCCTAGCACTTGAAAGCTGGAGACAAGAAGATAAGAAATTCAAGAACGTATTCATATACAATTTAAGACCTAGTCCAGCATGGCCTACAGGATATCACCTCTCAAAATAACAACAAAATAAATAAATAAGGTAACAAACATAAAATCGATAATACTTACCTTGTGAATAGCAAGTACTCATAAATATCCCACACCTGAATAGTTATATAAGCATGAATTTTTTATGTCTTTTTTAAAATTCAAAATAAATTCTTCTCTCATACAATAAATCCCAAACATATTTTTTCCCATATTCCACTCCTCCCAGTTCCTCCCCAATTCCCACCTACCCTAGATCCACTCCTCCTCCTTTTCCTTTCAAAAAGGGTCTGGCCTCCAAGAGACAAAAACTGACCAGCACAAAACAATATACAATAAAACAAGGAAAAAAGACCTCCCATCGAAACTGGACAAGGCAACCCAATATGAGGAAAAATGTCCGAAGAGCAGGCAAAATAATCAGAAACACACCTGCTCCTACCTATGAAGTCCTACAACAATACCATGCTAACAGACATAATAAATAGGCAGAAGACTTGGTATACACCTTTATAAGCTCCATGGTTGACACTTTAGTCTCTGTGAGCCCATATGAGCCCTTCTTAGTCGATTTTGTGGGTCATGTTTCCCTGGTGTCCTTCTATATTCCCCCAGTCTCTGCCGCGTCTTCTGCAGGGTTTCCCACAAGTTACAAGGAGCGGGACTTGATGGAGACCTCCGATTTTTTAGATCTCCCTCTGCATAATGTCTTTATATGGGCTCCAGCTCCCATCTGCTGCTGGAGGCAACCTCTCTGATAACACCTGGATAAGGTACCGATCTATGAGCATATGCAGAAGAATGTCATTAGTACTCATTTCACTGATTTTTTTTTCTTTTGCTAGTTGTGTTTGGTTCTACCTCAGATCCCAGGGTTATCTAGTCTCAGGCTGTAGAGGGTATGGTCTCTGTCTCATGGAGTGAGTTTCAAATTAAACCAGATATTGGGTAGCTTCTTCCACAAGTTTTGTGCCATTATTGCCCCATCACATCTTTCAGGCTGGAAAGATTGTAGGCCGAGCAATAGCTGGAACTGGGGGTGGCATTTAGGGGGTTAAGTGCAAACATACCTAGTGCAGTGGAAACTTCCTGGAATCTTTGAGGGTGACCTTAGTGAAAATGACTAGCGATGGAAGATACTCATTCTAAATTGGCCTTCTTTTGTAACAAGGCAAGGCTTCCAGTAGTGGGACTGGGTTACATTTAGTTGAATTGTTGGCCATGGGGGTCCCATGGAGATCCCTAAACAACCCAGGCTGATGTGAGGACAGTCATTCTTTGAAACTAACAGCAGAGGCCCCATTATTGAGGACATCTACACAGCTCATTCAACACAGAGAGATTAAACTGGTGCCTGAATGGAACCTTCACCCCCTATGTTCTAGTATCTTTGGCATAGGAAGGTTCTCGGAATGCTATGGGAAGAGAAACCTGGACAATATCCAAGCATGGAACATTCAACTGTAAACCTAACTAACCACACCCTTAGCTATGGAGGTCACAGATCTCAGAGGAAAACATACTACTGCCACTTTTCTGAAAAGTACAATTCTTAACTGCACTTTAGATGACTATCCTTATCCCCACAGATAAGTGTAGCTCTCACCCAACATCAAAGATGTTGCTTTTTAAGGCAGGCAGAGATCATTACAGAAAGCTACAACTAGACAAAATTCAGTGAGCAACTGACTGTGGGGTGTCCAGACCCAACTAATATATCTGCAACACAACTCCTACACTTAACACTCAAGGAACATGGCATAAGAGAGGGCAGACAGATTGAAAGAGCCAGAAGAATAGGAAGATTGTATCTTTTCTAGATATAATAAGAAAGCTATACCCAAGAAATTTCAGCAACATAACCACTTAAACAGTGGCAACAGCAGTTGACATGCTAAGGTGAATGGGATACCACCATTAGATTAAAAACTATAGGAAAATAACTTCTGAAAGAGGGAGTATTAGTCTTACAGGATGAGCCCTGTAATTGATATCCAATACCAGGATTTCAGTCATAAAAAAATACACACTTACAACATTAACAACAGTAAATGGATTCATTAGGTTGCATTTATATATTGGGGTGTGTGTGTGTGTGTGTGTGTGTGTGTGTGTGTGTGTGTGTGTGTGACAGTAATAATTAAAGAACATGGATTTGACAGGGAACAAGAAGGGACATGAGAGCAGAATGAGCAGGGATAAGGAGGGAAAATGATATAATTATATTCTACTTAAAATTTAATATCAGGTAAATGAAAAATCAAAGTAGTCAGTAATCTAGCAAGCTAAATAATATGGCTAGTTGGTTTGGCCAGTGTAGAGTGTATTTGAGCATTTATATTCTATACAAATATTTCTACTTAAAGCAATTTCTGAAAGGGAAAGATAAAGAGATTTCAGAGATAGGTTCATAAGTAAACATGTTCATCATAGCACAAGAACATGAATAAAAAATAAAAACAGCCACAGAAATGATGCTTCAGTGTGCGAAGGTACTTCTGCACCCTGTCATATTTTCCAGCAGAAGCATTAAACTCAAGACTTTCACAATGAAACAAGTAAATAACACTGTACCAGCTAGCTAGCTACACATTTTTTTGCCAACTCTCCCAAGAATATTAGAAATAGATAAAATGGATTAACTTATTATTGATGGTTATAAAAACCCATTGCTTTTATGCTAGTGCTTTAGTCATCAAAGAAAAATAATAGTAGCTTTTCAGAATTATTTAGAATTTCTAGGTTCATATTTTCTACTCAATTCTGCCTTGACAATAGTGAAAATAACCTTTTAGCAACTTAGCATTTTATTTTGTCAAAAATACCATCCTTTCTTGTGATAGATAATACATGAGAAAAATACAAGTCTCTCTAAGTAAGGGATTTGCAGATTCTTGGACTACAGATGAAGGTATATTTTTACTCTCTGTGCTGTGCTGTCTAATTATCTCACAGAATCCACTCTGTACTCATCTTTTACAACTTATTTTAACTACAGCACATAAAAACTAAACATTGTTAATATATGTGCTCTTCTAGCTATGGGGCTATTATAATCCACTACATTGAGTTATCTCTTTATCTGCATCTCATACTTTGCAAAAATACCCACTCATTTTTATTTTCTTGGCTTTCTATGTTTTCTCCTTTCAAACTGGATTAAAATAGTGGTCTGTGATGCAAAAAGAGGATAAGGTGTACACGAGATAAATAACACAGTGTGAAATCATCCCCAAATCTCTCAAAATAGGCATACAGTTGTCAACTCTCTTGGTGTTGAAGCAGGAACTAGGATGAACAATTTCTAGTGCACAAAAGTATATGCCTTGCTTTTTATGATGCATTTCAAACTTAAAATTTGTTAATGGGGAGATCATATGTCATGATCAGGTAAAGTGAATGAATTTTTCTTACTATCAGGAAATATTTGAAATATAAGAAAGAGTAGTGCACTCACCTCAGGTTTTGGATTCTAAAATCCCAAACAGTATGATGGTGCAGACTCTGGCAACCTCCCCACCCCCACCCCTTGGCATTATTATTTCATAGCAGATGGCAAAATGGGAGCTCAGATGAAATTTTAACATCTTAAGCCAAAAAGAAAAAAATGCAGAGGCTGGAGTCCCTCATCTCTCATCCTGTGTTCTACGTCCTCCCCATAGTGACACCCTGGAGACAAAGTTTTAACACATAGATTTTGTGGGTGATATATACAAACCACAACATAAAAATTCCACTTCCACCTCTGTCTCTCTTCTCTCCCTTTTCTCCCATTCTCTGTGGTGTATTGCCTACAACTGGGAAAGAAACAAAATGACAGTTCTCTGGCCACTTAACTCTGCAACATTGTGTCATATAGTGAGCTCATAGTCATTTGAGACTGACATACTGTTGAGCTGACAACACTCACTCAGTTATGAGCTTCTTGCTACCATGTATTTATGGTCTGAGATCACTAACACCAGGCCCAGGAGATGCTGATTCTAGTACAGGTCCAATAGACTGTATTGCATTTCTCTGCTTAGCACTGTATCAATTCTGCAGACACTGGTTTGTGACGGAGTTGGTTAGGACCTGTTCACTGTCAGGTTTCATGTTCTCCACACTCCAATAATTTGTGTGTTTTTGTCTTAATTACCGTCTATTGCCAAAAGATTCTCTAATGGGGTTTGAAAGATACACTCAGCTATGTCATAAATTCTTATTGACTACTGATGGAGTTAGTTTAATGCTATATCCACTTAACAGAGTAATACTACTAGGGCTTATGACTTCCTAGTAGCAGGTTCTTGGCCCCAATATTGTTGCTAGATATAGATTCTATCTTATGGAGCAGGTTTAGAAAACAATCAGAAATTGGTAGGATATTCCCAGATCATTCACTTTACTATTGAACAGTGGCATGTCTTGTCAGGCCAGTAGGAATTGTAGCTCCCCGGTTTCACAGGTAGATAGATGAGAATGATGATTACTATTCTCCTACTGTAGTACACATAATACCTTTCAGCATTATAAAAAATATACTGGAGTGATGAAAATTCCATTTCAATACAAGCTTGATTTCTAGGAAACAAATATACAATATTTTCAGCAACAGTGTCTTAACATAAATTTATGGGGGATAGTCAAGAGCCATAATTTTTGGCACTTTAAATCAGTCATTTTGACTTGTGTATGGAATTTCAAATTAATTTTTATTTGTATTTCTCTGGTGGCTAAGGGTATTCAACATTTAAAATATTTTTTTCAAGTGCAAATCTTTCTATTTTCATGCTGGATATTTTAGTTGGATTTTTAATGATGATTATTGTAATTTCATTCTTTGCATATTCTAGGTACTAACCATTTGTCAGATACATAATTGGTAAAGTTTTGTTTTTTTTTTTAACATTCTGTTAGCTACTTCCTTACTTGCATGATTATGTTCTTTGCTGCACAGAAACATTTTAGTTTCATGATACTCCATTTATCATGGGTCTTAATGCCTAAGATAACATGATCTTGTTCAGAAAGCTGGTATCTGTACCTATAAGTTCAAGCATATTATGTACTTTCTCTTATATCAGATTCAGCTTATCAGATGTTATGTTTAGGTCTTTAATCCACCTGCAGTTGAGTTTTTTGCAAGGTACTAGATAAGGATCAAGTTCATTATTCTACACACAGCTTTCCTGTTTTATCATCACTACCGACTCTAAAGATAAGGTTGATAGAACTGACACTTCACTCTATGGAAGATCCATGAAACATCTCTCTATTAATGCATGCAGACAAATATTTATCCACTTACCTCTAGATTACTTTTCCAGATATTTGTAGTTTCCTTGGGTAAACTCACTGTCACTTTGCATATATTTTTCATTTCAAATCTATTTATTTGTTTATGGTAAAGAGAAAAAATATATAATTGTACATTTACCTTGCATATTGAAGTTTTGGCATAATTGTCTATTATTAGTCCTGGAAGGTTTATATAGTTTCCTTCAGACAGGCTACACAGGTAATCACACCACCTATAAACAAAGAACATTTAATTTATTACTTTCAAAAATAACATGTCTAACTTTCATTTCCTGTTCTTTGAGTTATGGAGGGCTTTCAGTCTAATGTGGTAAAATGTGAGAGAAAGAACATAATTCTGTTGTTCTTGGCCTAATGTAGTGTGTAATATCTTAGCACATGGTATAATGTTAAGTCAAAGCTTTCATTTTATTACATGGACATTGTTCACCAAGTTGATATTGACATCTACTATACCATGTCTGATTTTTCTCTCTGCTGGACTGAATCATTGCTGATTGAGTTATGTTGAAATGTTCAAGAATACAAGGGAATTAGTCTATTTTTTATGCAGATATACATTGTATCTATCTATCTATCTATCTACCTATTTATCTGTATCTATCTATCATCTATCTATCTATCTAATTCACTTTATATATTTTCTGTGTTTTTGTAAAAATAAAATATTTTTTTAAAATTTAAAGTTCATTTAAAACTGATACATAAATGCTATTTACTTTGGTGCACTATTATGAGAAATTCCTACATATTTAGATACATTTTTGCAGTTTAAGTCAGATAAAACACATATACTTCTTCAATTAGCATTTGTTTATATAAGAAGTTTAAAAGTATTTTCTTTTCCAAGTTATTTTAGACTTACACTACATTAATGTTATGTGTAGTTTTCCTACTAGAGAATTACTTAACCATCCATCAGTTCACAGACATAGGTTGTTTTCATTAATAACTGTATTAAATAGTATGCAACTAAATATGTTAATTCAGACACATTTCCAAGTTATTTGTTAATTTTCCTTGGTTCGGAGAATGACTGTAGAGAAACAGAGTTCTAAAGATTTATCTGCTTCCTAAATCAGAAAAAAATCCACAGATTCTCAAAATTATTCTGGTAGCAGGGAGAATACTCAAAATTATAGCTTGAAGTAGTTCAAGAGTCCTGCATTTGAAGTTTCAAATTGTCCTCTTCTGAATATCAAGAAAATTAGACTATGAAATTCAAAAATAGTTTTTGTAAAAATAAAGACTCCAACAATGCTGGCTGGTTACTTTTATCATGTCTGGACTACGTCACACAGGAAAAGAATGAACTCAAAGAGATGAAACATTCCAGTTACAGATAGGCTCAAACAATCTAATGACCTCTAAGTATGTTCTGGAAGAGAATCTTTTCTCCACCAGCCAAAGTAAATGATGGCTCTCTTAATTTGCTTTTGTCAAGTATTTTGTCACAGCAGGAAAAGTAATAATGATAAAAAATTGATATGGAGAAATGAATTCATTGCTCTGATAAACCAGATCATGTGGAACTTTGGCTTTTGAAACTATCTTGAAGGAGGAGTTTGGAGCCATAAACCAAAGCACTAGAATGCCATAAAGAGTTTAATGAATCAGTATACTGGCAATTCAGAAGACCTGAAGGCTGAGAAACAGGTGTGCTGTGGAAGACAGGCTCATGAAGTTTCAAAGGGTAACAAAGATGCTATTGAGTACTAAGCGAGAGGATTTCAAGGTTATGTTTATCAAAGAATCTGAGTAATGTTTATCATAAATTCATACAGTCAAATACTAAAGAGTCATTGTTAACTATTTGTTAACTATAGAAAGATGAAATTGACATGATATAATTGATTATGAAAATGTACCTTGCACAAAATTTTAAAAGGAAATCATGTAATAAGAAATACTTGGATAAAAATGTGTATACTTTTATGTAAAATTTAAAAAGATTTGTAGTATATTATTAATGTATTATATGAAATAATCATACATACATGAATATTGTTCTTAAAATAGATGAATAATAATTCAAGAGTTCAGCATCATTAATTGTCAAAATGAAATTGGACAAATTAAATTTCAAATAGACACACCTAAATGATAGCCAAGTTTTCACTAATGAAAGCTTAATATTATTCTGGACTTTAGAGGAGACTCTACCAATCTTAGTTAAAGAAGTAAAATTAATTAATATGGTTTGGAAAGTCACTTACCATTCATTATGTGTGTTACTAAATTAAGTATTTTGGTTATTTCATGGAAATGATAACCAGAAGATTATTCTATTAATTAAGTTTGCTAATTAAATAGTTGCCCCTTTAAAATGATAGATTAATATATGTGTTTATTTATTAAAAACTATACCAAGCTAGTGACTAAGAATTTGTGTACCTCTATGTTATGTTCTACTTTAACAAATTTTATAGATTTTAAAAAAATAAGGGGAAGAAGGCAACTAAATGAATTCTAAAGATGAAAATAAAATGACATAGTACATCACTTTAAAGTTGACCACTTTCAAAAAGAAATATAAATATGTGGAGCTGTAGAGAGTGTTCAGTTTTTCAAAACACTTGCTGTTCTTGCAGAGAACCCAGTTTCCCAGCACCCATAGGCTTATACTTGCTTTTAACTCTAGTTCCAAGAAATAAAACACTCAATTCTGGCCTCTTTGAGCACCAGACATACACACAATGTATGAACATATATACATTTAGACACATAGATATTATTCAAGAATTTATTTTATTTTTTGACAGCTATAAAATGTCAGTGATTTATTCCACATGAAGTGGCCAAAGTTATTATCCAAGATACCCACAAACATTTATTCTTCTGGAAATAAATAATCCTCATTTAAGTGGATTAAGTGGATACAGATTGGTTTACTTTGCTCCAAACACATCAAGTGAAATTTCCTAACAAGTATGTAGATTTCCTATTTTTGTATAATGAGAGAAACATAAAAAAGGCATTTTTGTTATACATCTAATATATAGTACATTTAAACCCATAGATTACTTAAAATTACAAGTTTAAGTGACAATAGTGATTAACATTTTTAATGCAGTTGCAAGCCAACATTACTTAAAAGAGGATATTTAAAATCTGAACTATGTTTATTATGTATGAGATGGATCTTTTGTTCAGATATTAAAAATGGTTTATTGTATTCTTCTTTGGAATATAAAGTTCTATTGATATATAAAGGAGTACAATAAATATGATTTATTTCCTTTATAGTCTCTAACATTTTTAGAGATATGCAGTTTTATCTATTTGATACATCAAAGTATTGCTTGAATTTTGAAAATAGTATTGAACTTTCATAGATTTTTATTGTGTTACAATTTTCTTAAAAATAAATACATGAACAGCAAATTTTATGCATATTTTTATTGTTTACTTACTTCACATTTTTAAAATGTACTGAATATTCAGTAAATATTAACTGCTACTATCAATTGTAGTAGTCATAAATTACATAATTTAATAGATACATTTTCTTACTTGTTTTCCTAGAAGGACTGATAGGAGTTTATGACAATAACTGTAATAAGAGTCTGAAAAAAAGATTCAAGTCCACTTACTTAACCTATAAATTGCTATATCCTGTTGCCTCATAAAAATTCAAATTAGTATTTGATTCTAAACTTAACACTTTTCAACTTTGGATCCATGAAATTCAGCAACTAGTTGAAGTTCTATTTATTGATACCCTTAGAAATGGCTTTTACTGATTTGTTCAAGTTGATTTTGTATCCTGCCATATTGCTGA
The DNA here is from genome assembly GCF_007827085.1 of Peromyscus californicus insignis. Taxonomy (NCBI): domain Eukaryota; kingdom Metazoa; phylum Chordata; class Mammalia; order Rodentia; family Cricetidae; genus Peromyscus; species Peromyscus californicus. Next base: position 32,041,240 of record NW_026294436.1, on the reverse strand, counting down.
ATTTGTCATTTCTAGAGGTTTTCTAGTTGAGTCCTTGGGATTATTAATATACAGTATCATGTTATCTTGTATCAGTCTCTAGAGGAACAAAACTTATAGAATGAATATATATATATATATATATATATATATATATATATATATATATAGAGAGAGAGAGAGAGAGAGAGAGAGGGGGGGGGGATTTACTAGAATGGCTCATATGTTGTGGTCCAGCTAGAACAACAAAGGCTGTCTCTAATGGAAGTTTCAACAGTCCGGTACTTGTTTAGTCCAGGAGGCTGGATGTATCAGTTAGTCTTCAGTGTAAACCAGAATTCAGAAGAAGCAGGCTCTGATGCCAGTGAAGGAATGGACTTGCTAGTGCAAGTAAAAGCAAATGGGCAAAGAATGAGCTAGATTCCTTCTTCCATGTCCTTTATATAGACTGCCAGCAGAAGTTATGGCCCACATTAAAGGTAGATTTTCCTGCTTTGAAAGATCTGGATTAAATTGGATCTTTCAAGTTCAACTATTTTTTTTTTTTTAAGAAAAGGTTCCTCACAGGTGTCCAAGCCATTTGAGATTTAGTTATTTACAGTTACAGGGAAGTTGAAAACCAAGCACAGCCATCATGCATCTGAAAACAGGAATAGTTTGACTTCATCTTTTTCTATTTCCATTCCTTTAATTCTCTTCTTTTGCCTTATTGCTCCCACTGAAAATTTACCACCTGGACTGGCAATGTTCCCTCCAAGAGAGAAAGATCATCCAACAAAACCCATAATGCCAGGTATGAGGAGTGGAATAGCAACAAAAAAACGTGGCCAATTATTAAAGAGAGAGGAGGAAGATAAATACAGAAAAAAGTGAGAGAAGAAAAAGCAAAAGTAAGTATATCTGAAAATTTTATAAATAATCATACAGTTCCTATCTACGTAAAAATACACATAAGTTTGTGTATAATATAAATATGTAGCTTAAATTTAATTTCCTCATCTTGTCAAGCAATGCTTCCTCCGAGAGTCAAAGATCATATACCAAATCCCTGATATCTGCCATAAGAAGGCCTCTTTTGAGTTGTTGGTCAGGGTTAATTTAATTTCCTCATCTTGTCAAACAATGCTTCCTCCAAGAGTCAAAGATCACATACCAAACCAAATCCCCGATATCTGCCATAAGAAGGCCTCTTTTGAGTTGTTGGTCAGGGTTATACAAGAAATTTTCTAAATATTACAGGTTACTGCTGTTGTTATTTGCTCCCTGCCAGAGGTGAAAGGCAAGATTCTATTACTGAAGACACTTTAGACTCAGGACCCAGAAGTGGAACTGACCTAAAAGCCTCAGCCCTGAAGACTAATTTCATGCTACAGGAAGGTGCCATGCAAGTTTCCAAAGGAGAGAAACAACCAACAGTCTTTCTCAAATATAATGCCTATGAACCACAACAAATGACCACATGGCATGGTAATCCTAAGGATCTGGTATAGGTTACCACAATTACCTTGGTGGTAATCAACAGTTCTCTAATTGAGCGTAAGACCCTCTCAACAAGAAGGTAATCATGCTTGATACTGAAAATCTCACTACCTACGGAGGGCTAGCAAATTTAATAGTTCTTGGAGTAGCCCCTACAAATATATTCTAAATACTAGTCCTTACTCCTCATCAAGTAAACTTCTGTTTGTAACAAAGGGAGACCATTAGAGAAAACCAAAAGCAATGAAAATGTAGAATTATGGAGCTCAGATCCAACAGACACATGTACAAAATAATCCCCAAACCTAAGTCTCATGAAGCACTGCTGAAGAAAGGCAAAAAAGGTAAGAGCCTGAGGATCAAAAATTTGTTGTGAGATCGTATCTCCTAGGAATGTCAGAAGATACAACCATGAAGTCTCACCAAAATGATGCCTAAACTGTAGCTGAAAAAAAAAAAAAAGATAAGAGCAATAGATATGCTAAAGCAGATAGGTGAAAGGCCATAATACCTCAACCCTACACAAAATGCTACAGACAACTAAAAATGCTGAGATCAGGAAATACAGTATTCCCCAGGGAGGAGTACATCAATCAGTTATGAAATAGCAAATGGTCAGCCCGGAAAAGATTCATATAAGTAATATTATGCAGGAAGAGCATAGTTTATTTATGTATTTTGTATTTAGGGATATGCGTGTGTAGCATTTAATGGAAAATTACTAATAATTAATAAAAAAAAAGCCTCATGACTTTAAAGAAAAGCAAGAAGGGTTTATGGGAGACTTGAAGGGAGGAAAGGAAAGGGAAATGATGTGATTTTATTATAATCTCAAAAAAACAAAGAAGTAGTTAGGTAAAATAAATTTGAAGAACCTTGACATGGTAATACTGCTAAAAGAATACATAGACATTCTTATTCTAGATAGATGTGTACAAGGACTTTCTGAACAGAACTTCAACAGCCTCGGAGTTTGCCTTGTGAACAGACAAGGGGACTACAAGACATTTAAGGTGTTTTTACAATAAGATTTTATTTTTTACTTATTTGTAATTTTTCCGGGAAGGGGGTTGCTTTCTGAAGCATAAGCAGTCCAGCTTACTTTATAGCCCTATTTGGCTTCACAGATGATCCAATCTCCTGCCTCACTCTCTTGTGCAATACACAATTTACACTTGTAAAATAGAACAGAGATGTACCAAGTAAGTAGATGTAAATTAACCACAGAGGTCAACAAAAATAATTGAATATTTCAGAGCTGAACCCCATATCTATAACTTTTAACGTTTCTCTAACTTATGGAACACGAATGAAATATACTTTTAAAGCATTAGTTTTTCTTTTTGAATGTAAATTTATGAAAGGTGTTAAAAATACACAAAACATTAAGCAATCTGTCATACTGCTCCACAATAAAGAAATAGCACTTATTGTTTCAGAGTATTTATAACTATTGTATTTCAAAATATATATCCACAGATCTATTAAACAGATGGATTTGTTGAAATGTTTAGAACTGAACTTGGAAATCTAGGACATATTCATTTTCTTCTGTAAGGTTATTTTCATAGTAATTTACTGGTTAACAAATAAGAATAAAATATTATCTGTGTTTATAAATATGGCCTATATACACAAAAGTACATGGATTCTGAATATACACATACTTTAGTGACTTTTCCCAAAAAGAAACACAGTCTCCACTACACACAAAGTTTGTATCGGTAAACCTAAAACCAGCCCCTCATTCTCATTCAGTACTTTCAATAGTGGAATAAAAGGCAAGCACTATGAACTTGAGCAAGTCTATGGACTTCCTCTCCACTTATCACCTTCTCTGTTTCCTTTGTTGGAAACACTACTGGGGAAGTAGTTGGTAATTGTTGGGTCTAGTGATACTTTAATTTGTTTCTGGTTCTTCTAGTCTTCAATATACTCTGGTAGCTCAAACTGTCATTTAAAAACATCATCTGATTTCTCTTCGTCTGTAGACAATTTCTCTGCACATGTCAATCTTACTACACAAAAATTAGGCTTCTGCCATGCTTTAGCAAGCACTCAGCTCTGAGTTACCCTTTCAGCCATACTTCTGAACCCTGGTATTATATAGCTCCCTGCTCTGCTGCTCACTGCTAAGGGTTCTCGTCTGTATGATGCCCCGAGTTACTGTATATTATTAGAATTTTCAGATAAACAAGTTCTGATTGGCTGGCTTAAACACTACAAGGTTTCTCTACAATTTCATCGTATTCATGGGTGTTCTTCCTCAGTCTTCATTTATCTTTTTTGTGTATGTCTCTGTGTTCTTGTAAATTCTCCTCCCAACATAGCTATTCCTTACTGTTGTATTTAATTACAGCCGATTCCAATAATATAATTTCAATTTAGTTATGTTAAAGACTCAAAATACCATTCCAATATGAGACCCTGGGGTTTCCAATTTTAGTGCATTAATTATGCTGGGCTAGTGGCATATACCTATTACCTCAAGGGTTTAAGGGAGGCTGAGGCAGAATAGAGAATTCACAGTCTGGCCTAAGTAGAAAATTCCAAGCCAACTTTAACATGTGGTAATGTTCTATTACAGGAAAAAAAACAACAAAACCCAAACAGCAAAGAAGATAATTACAAAAGAAAAAACCCAAATAAGTAGATTTTTAATTTTAAAAGTCAACCTTTAATAATAGTTACATTTATAATAGGTATTAACATTTTTTGCTTGTTTTCTTATTATTGTTGATATTATAAGAGAAAATTACTTTCATAATAATTGTAATTATTGCTTTAACTAAAAAATTGGTTCTGTAATCATTCCAATTTTATGAACCTGGGGTCCTCAGTTTCCTAGATTGTCCTCCATTACTCTTGCACTTATCATCTTTCTATAGCTTGCAAGTTACTTTTGTTGCATTTCTGAATCACAAGTATTTTGTATTACCTGGGGATGTTTTGTCTATTTTTGTCATTTGTCTAATTGGTCGAAGAGACAGATTTCTTTAATTCAATCCTGATGTGAGCTTTATCATTCCTTGACTTCAATCTTGCTAAAGACTTTAGCCTTGACACTTTATTCATGGGTTAGCATTTTCCTCCAAAAGGCAAGCATTTTCCCCCTAGGACTTCCTGTCTCTCAGAAATTCCAAGAACTCAAAAAGACTTCCAGATAGATGTTTTAAAAATGTTCCATTTTGTCTCTTGGGAGAAAGGATGAATATTACTTGATACGCATTTTCAAAAATAATAGTCTCTAAGAAATTTAATTGTGCAAGTAAACTTTTTGTTAAATACATGCTATATCAATTCCATTAATATAAATAGAATAGGACAGTGACAAAATCTTGAATATCCTAAGTAGTTGAACTTAAATAACCTTTTGTAACACACACACACACAAAAATGAAAATTCATCTGGAGAAAAAGTATCTGTTGTTCCTCTAGATAATTGTGTACTCCTTGCTGTCATCTTGCTCTTTATATTAAACACACACACACACACACACACACACACACACACACACACACACACACATACATGTATTTTAGTGTTTTCAGACATATCATCCTATAAGTTCTTGGTTCTCTTTTTGCCAAGTTATTCATGTCCTTAATAAACTATTCTTGAAAATGTTTATTTGTGCTCACAATATTTAGCTCATATTTTACTTAACATATTTATTCTTCTTTTAAAAAAATCATCTGTTTAGTTTATGTCATGGCCACAGCTTCACCCCACTTCCTCCCCTCCCAGTCTCTCTCCTCCATTTCCCCTTCCCCCTTCTCAATCTCCACCTCTTTTTTCTCCATCCAAGAAAAGGTAGGTCTCCTATGAGTATCAATAAAACATGGCATATCAAATCACAGCAAGACTAAGCATCTCCCCAGGTATTAAGACTGGGCAAGGTGAGCCAATATGAGAAGTAGGTTCCCAAAAGCCAGTAGGAGAGTCAGAGACAGCCTGTTTCCACTGTTGGGAGTCCCATAAGAGGACACATATTTATTCTTTAAATCAATATCACTAAATGATTTGTGCTTTAAATACCTTTATATTTCATAATAATTTGTTTCCCTCAATACACAAGGAAGAGAAATGAAAATTATATTTTGAGTTGGTTTATATTTTGTAGCATTTCTTATTTTCCTAAAATCCTACTGTTTTCCTGCAACTGCTTAACATGGACACTGTCCTGGATAGAAACTTTCTTGCTTCCACAATCACACCACTTTACAATACTGAGTCTTATTGAACCCTTAGGCACATGTTTTGCTTTGTTTTGTTTCCACAGTTACATTTTTGTTTTATTAAACACATGGGACCACTCCGCTTCCACTGGTATATATGACTTCACTTTTTCTGTGAAAACATCACATTTCTAGACACGTATTTCCAAAATTAATGGAAAAATTTTATAGCATAATAAAATACTTGTCTGTAATGGAAAACAATAGGAAGAGCTATGGTAAATTGAGACACTATCATCTTAAATCTAACCACTAGGAAAGAACACCCAGTAATTCATTCAAACATGGAAAGTTATAGTAAAAGAAGCTAATATCTACCAAATAGATTTAGAGAAAGATAGAACTGGCTATGAGAGGGCATAAAAATTATCTATTTAGATGGTCTTAGCAGTAAAAATATTAAAAAAGTAAGTCATGAAATTTAGTGACAGCAAGGGGAAGAATAGGAAGGGCAAAAGGGAGGAAAGGATGAGGAAATGATGCAATTATATTATAATTTCAAAAATAAAAATCATGAATAAAAAATTGAAACAAAATTAACAAACTAAACAAAATAAAAATGTGAGCATTGCATTAAAAAACAGTCACTACTTAGGTCAGTAGAACTATATTCATTGGGGATGCTCTGTGTGGGTGACTATTCAGATTCCATTGGAGAGTTCAGGAATGTGATGGCAATGGAGTACCAGCCAAATTTGCTGGAAACTGACTTTCTAAGTTATCAGGTGGTGATTCTCAGGAGAACATTACTACAAGATAGCCTGGAGAAACTGTGTTTAATGGCACATATCTCCAACTTAGTGAGGTTCAGAAATGAGGATGAATATCACAGTCTGGTTTATAAAGTGAGACTTGCTCCCAAAGAACAGAACGACTGAAAAGAAGAAGAGAAAATAATAATAATGATGATAATAATAATAATAATAATAATAATAATAATAATAATAATAAAGGAGGAGGAGTGTAAGAAGAAAAAGAGGAGGAGGAAGTGGAGATGGATGAGAGAAAAATGAGAGTCAAAGGGACATGAAGTGTGATGAACTTGTGATGTTGCTCTTGTATATAGGATAATTCTATATAGATATCGTTCAAATATATGGCCTCTTTTTATTGATTGTTGTTAGTTATATATGTATATATTTCTAAATGCATAAGTACACCCTTCTCAGGATGTATAATGTTACTTGTATGTAGTTTTTCAGAGTTGACTATTTGGATAACGAATTATCGTACCCACCCCTGGGGAAGACAATCAACACCCTCCTCAGCATTCTCAGGTGCTAGGAGTTCTTGTTGTACAGTTGAGGACTTATGGGCTTATCCTCATCCAGTTTGGTATGTTTGTTGATGTCATCCTTGTTCAGCTCACATTTAAACAGTTGTGTTGTTGAGACACTATGTGTGTAAGTTCCGGAATTACCTGAAGACACAGTCCCATAGAAAAGTCCATTACATGCTGACTCATAAACTTTCTGGTGCTTGCTTTCACAATGTTCCCTGAGCCTTTGATGGTGGAGTTCTTTTGTAATTGTATACCTTGGGACTGAACTCCATAACTCTGCACATTGATTAATTACACTTTTCTGTGATTGTCTAAATCTATTGTAAAAAGACATTTCCTTGATGAAGGGTTAAGACTACAGTTATCTGTGTGTGGGTAGAAGGAAAATATTCAGAATGCAGTTAGGAATTATTACTGATTTCGTAAAGTGGTGGTTGTAGGTTTTCCTCACAGATCCATGACTTCACTAGCCCTGTGTAGTTGGTTGTATTTCCTATTAACTCAAAAAACAAAAAGTCTCATACAAAGAAAACAAATGGCTAAGAACTATCTCAAAACATTTTCTTAGCCCCTAGCAATTAGGAAACCAGTGTAAAGAGTTCTGTAAAAGCTAAAACTAGATCTAAAATATGGTAGCGGTAGTTATATCACTTCGTGGCATATGCCTTAAGGAATTGACATCCTACTCCACAGGTAATTGCTTAGCCACTTTCATTTTGACTCTATTCAAGATAGCTAGGAAATGGAAACTTCTTTAATTTCCTTCAACCAGAAATATTTCAAGAACCCAGGTCCAATTTGACTGATAACAAAGAAAGTATCCCTTTGATTTAGTTATCAAATCCACAAAAGTATCAAAACAAGGTTTTTTAGTCAGTGTTCTAATTCTATGAAGAGATACCATGACCGCTGCAACTCATTTTTTTTAGAAACAGGATTTCTCTGTGTAGCTTTGAGCCTTTCTTGGAACTCACTCTGTAGCCTGGGCTAGCCTCAAACTCACAGAGATCTGCTTGTCTCTGCCTCCCAAGTGCTGGGATTAAAGGCGTGCACCACCACCTCCTGGATCACTTTAACTCCTATAAAGGAAAGCGTTTAATTGGGACTGGCTTACAGTTTCAGGGGTTTAGTCCATTGTCATCATGGTGGGAAGCATGGCAGCATGCATATAGACATGATGCTAGAGAAGTAGCTGAGAATTATACAAGTTGATTTACAGGGATCAGGAAGAAAGAGAATCTGGTATTGGAATGGTCTTTTGAAATCTCAAAGCCCAGCCCCAGTGACATCTTCCTCCAACAAAGTCATACCACCTAATCCTTTAAAACTCTGCCCAGTCCCTAGTGACCAAGTATTCAATGTATGAGCCTGTGGAGGCCGTTCTTATTCAAACCACAACACAGGGTGACTGGGGAGATTGCTCAATGTACAATAGCATGCCTTAAAATTCATTGTTCTGGAGACTGAAACAAAGGCAGACTAATTAGATAGACTATGTTAATGTGCCACAGCTGAGGATAGCCAGTGACTCTGCCTCAATGAATAAAGTGATACGTGACACAGGAAGGCACTCAGCTGCAATGTCTGGCTTGCATACACACATGCCTACACATACAGAAAACTTTACAAGACACGAACATCACATAGATATACACACGCAAAAAAAGGAAAAAAAGAGAAATATTAGCATTCCAGAATGTTACACTAATGTCCCCAAACTTTCAAATTTTCTTTGAGAATTTTAAACATTTTATCTTCTTGTAACAACTTATACCTTTATGTGAATTCTAAGCACAGTTCAGAATCTGAGGTTTCCCCATTGAAACACTTTCAACAGATATATACCGCATTCCAAATGAATTGTTTACAGCATGATCCGGAACAAAAATTGCTTGCATTTTCTATTCTATGCCTCTTTCTATTTTCCCTCAGTCTCATGAGCACAGACTTTCATTTTTTTTTTTTATAAAGACTTTATTATTTTCCTTACAAGGAGATTAACTTTCCTCAGGAAATATACCATTTGTATTACTGAAGTTAATTAATGTTACTATTTTTGCAGTCTAAATAGTTGACATCTATACAACTATGTTTTTTTTTAAATATTTGAAATTTGATGGTTAAAATAGTCATTTATTTAAATATTGTAAAATCAGATCTTTAGTAACTAAAAATATTCTTGATCATACTTTTCTGTATGTTATGTTTTTACATTTCTACACTATTCTAAAAGTTGTTAAAAGTAAAATTATTGTTATCTACAAGTGTGCTTGTGTGTGCCTTTATGAGGGTAGGCCCACATGAGTGCTGATGCCCCTGGAGACCACACACATTGGATTAAACCTAGAGCTAGAGTGACAGGCAGGCATGATCACTTATTAACATGAGTGCTGAGAACAGAGCTGTGGTTCTATAGGAAGAGTGTTCCCTTTTAACTACTGAGCCATCTCTCCAGTCAGTGCATAGATTTTAATTATTAAATATTACTTTAATTGAACTCTGTGGTGTGTGTGTGTGTGTATGTGTGTATGTGTGTATGTGTGTGTGTGTTCTATACATGTTAATGTGTGTGCATATAGTTTCATGGGTTTATGTACATTTCCCTGGATATGTGTGGCGATCAGAGGTTGCCACTAAGTGTTTTCCTTGTTCATTCTTCACATTACTTTTTGAAACAGGATGACTCACTAAATATGAATGACATTTAAAATTTACTAGACTGTGATAATGAGCCAATGGGTTTCAAGAATACATCTGTCTCTGCCCCTCCACCAAAGATAAAGATGAATTCTCTCAAACCTTAGTCTTAAGTGGTTGCTTGGGATATGAACTCACATCTTTATGCTTGGTCTGCAGGCACTTTACTGATTAGGATATCTTCCTTGAATTGAATTTTTATGTATATAATGAAAAATAAAGATGAAGCCTGAAGAAATATTTAAAAGAAGAAAACATTATCAGTTAACATATACTCATACTCTGCAGTTACTAGAAAAGGAGACAGGTATGAACTGGTTTCATATTCATCTGTCTTTTCTTAAGGTCTGATGTGTTTCACTGTATTAGTACTGTTTGCACAATTCTGTAATGTTTGATTTCTTTTTCATTCCCTTTTCATAAGCAAGATTACAAACTAGTTATGAGCAAGGGCATAATATTTATTCTTATTTCCAAATATGTATTTATTTCAGCCAAAATTAAAGAATCAATTACTAATGCATGTACATACAAATGGTAAATACATTCCATTATAAAGACTGCTTTTCAAAATCTAGCTTTAATTATTATACTTAATAAGGGTATGAAGCCGGGTGGTGGTAGTGCATGCCTTTAGTCCCAGAACTCGAGAGGCAGAGCCAGGTGGATCTCTATGAGTTCGAGGTCAGCCTGCTCTATAGAGTGAGACCCAGGACAGGCACCAAAATTACACAGAGAAACCTTGTCTTGAAAAAAACAAACAAACAAACAAACAAAATAAAAAAAATAAGGGTAATGAAAATAGCAGATTTGTGAATGTTAAATGGAATATAAACAGTACTATATTAGATATTTGAAGGCTTCTTTTTATTTTATGAAACATACTGCTTTTATATTTACAGATTCAAGTTTTATAATAATTCGTTGTCAAATAATGTTTTGATTTCCCAATATTATAAACTAATTCAAATTTATAGACACTTGAATAATTTATCTTAGCCTTTAGGTTGGAAGGGGAAAAGCAAAAACAAGTTTTTCATTGGGAAATCATTAATTTTTCCAATGTAATTTACATTTAGCATTTAGATGTTGATTAAACACTAGGTGGCCTAGTTCGGGTTTCTATTGCTGTGAAAAGATAGCATGACCAAGAAAACCCTTATAAGGACAACATTTAATGGAGGGTGCTCACTTACAGTTTTAGAGGTTTAGTCCATTATCATTATGTAAAGAGCATGGCAGCATGCAGGCAGACATGGTGCTGGAGGAGTAACTGAGAATCCTACATCTTGTAGGCAATAGGAAGTCAACTGAGAAACTGGGCAGTATCCTGAGCATAGCAAACCTCAAATCCTGCCCCGACAGTGACACACTTCCTCCAACAGGTCATACCCACACCAACAAAGCCACACCTCCTAATAGTGCCATTCCCTGTGAGATTATGGGGATAGATTACATTCAAACTATCACACTGGGTATTCTATTTTTAAGCATACTCTCTCAGTACTCCTTTCACATTCTTACTCCAGATAATACCATTTTTTGATAACCCATTGCTTATTATTGCATAATTTTACACATTAAAAACATTCTATTGGGTTTAGAAACTTCAATGACTATTTTCCCTATAATTAGTTAACTTTGACAGCACATCTCTCTTAATTTTCTCACTCTTAATATTTTCTCAAGTACATGATTAAATATGTTAAATAAAATTACATTTTATTAACTTTTCAAAATTCTATGCATTTTCTATCAAGTATATTTTATTCTAGTTTCAAATCTACATTTTGAATACTCATCATTATTTAAGTGGCTCTTAGATTTTGTGTAAAGTCCACATATCAGATTTTTTCTATTTAAATATATTTTCTTACCATCATAATTCATTTTCTACCATTCAGCTACGGTGAAATGATCCATGGGTTATTGTTCTTAGTAGCTGGTAATGTCATATGTTATAGCCACAGGTCTCTACTTGGCCTGCCTTTTCTATAACAGTGATTTATGGGAATGTCCTCAGCATTATTCTTCACTAGGCAAGCTTTCACTGTATCAGAAACATGATAAAGAAATAAAATTTGAAAAACATTGAAAAGCTGTATATTATTTGTCAAAATAAATAAAAGTAAGAATCCAGGCACAGTGGTACACAGCTGTAACCTCAACACTTGGTTCATGAAAGCAGGAGAAGTAGATTTTAAGGACAAAGAACGTAATGGTCAGCCTCACCTACCCAAGACCCTGTTTCAAAAATAAATATGAATACTTCAAAATATTATCAAAATGAAAAAATATACTTTAAATATAAAAAAGAATATTGTGTAAAGGACAATTTCACAGTTAATTGATATAACTACAAAAGAATTTAAATTCATTGTAACATAGCAGTTTAAGTTTAGTTCTAAGTTTAATAAATTATTCTTTCAAAATAAGGCCTCATAAATGGTTTCCTGTAGAACTTGTAACTCACCTGAATGGTAATAATGAATGTTTTATGCAATATTTTAAATACCATTCCTGTTTGCATTTTAGCATCTACGCAGACTACATTGTATTTCTGAAATCTTTAATACTGAAGTCCAAAGTTCAATGCTGTGGTATCTGAAAGTCAATCTTTTGGGAAGTTATGGGATTGGATATGGTGATTCAGGTAGAACTCTATGCCTATACAGGAGCCAGGATAGAGCACTTCTCAGGAGTCACTTTCTTATTAAAACATACCATAGAGTCACAGTGGCATAACACAGCTAGAAAGCAAACATCCAAAACAAGAAAGCAGTCTTAAACTATCACCTTTATTTCCTAATTTGCAACCCCTGGAACTATATAAAAATACATTTCAACTCTTTTAACACTTAAATATATAGCATTTGGAAGTCAGATATGCTAACCACTATATTACTAGCACAATCGTCTTTTGTTATAGCAGTCTGATATAATTAACATGAATTTTATATTTAATTTACATTTATACAGATTGTTTAGGACTAGTTCTCACTTTTTAGTCTATAACTAAATAATACTAATAAATATTGTATTACTTATACATATACTTATACCATATATGTATATAACACATGCTTATATGTGGGCTCTAGAGTTTTGGGACTACCATTGTGTGGTGATATTTTAATTGTGCTGAAATGTGATTTTATTTGTATGTTAATAAATGAAGTTTGCCTGGAGGTCAGAGGTCAGCTCAAGCCATAAACAGAAGTCAGGCGGTGGTTGCACATGCCCTTAATCTGATCACATGGCAGGAAGAGTCTCTGTGTGGTTAAGGACACAGCCAAGAGTCATGACAGGAGCCTTTAATCTCAGTACCAACCGTAGAGACCTGGAGGTCTGTATAGACAGGCAGTGATGAGGAAGTCATGTGGCTGGGCTTAGAACCAATGAGAAGGCAGAACAGGAAGGCAACAAAAACACAGGTCAGGCTGGAAGAAACTCTCTCTGGGGAAGCAATGGTGGCAAGGTGGTGAGATAAGGTAGTCATGGCTCTTCGCTAGTTCTCTGATCTCTTTGGCTATTACTTCTGCATTTGACTCTTTGTTTCTTATTTAATAAGACTGCCTAGAAATTCGTCTACATCAGTGTAAACTAATAGGTCCAGCTTAAACCATACATAGTTTTTGATGTTCACATTTTCAGTCTTCTCTTTAAGATCCTCAAATAATGATTAAAATGTAAACTGATATGTTCTATCACTGTATTAATTAGTTTTATCTTGCTATCATAAAACTCCATGAGCAAAGCTACTTACAGAAGAAAGAGTGTATTTGGGCTTAGGATTCCAGAGAAAAAACAGTCTATCATGATAGGAAGCATGGCATCCACTGGCAGGCTGGGCAGGCAGAAGAGAAAGCTAAAGGGAAGCAGGATGAAACTATGAACTCTCAAATCCCACATCCAATGGTGTACTTCCTCCAGCAAGACCACACCTCCTAAACCTCCACAAAGAGTGCCACCAATGGGGAAACAGTATCCAAATACTTGATGTGATAGGGAATATTTATGATTAAAACCACCACAATCATTGATCACTTATGACTCTCTTTAAAATATAACTTACCAAAGGAAGTTAAATTTTAAAGATTTTTCTAACAGTCAGTCAATTATTTAATGACAAGGCAATTATCAGAAAAACATTGTGGAAATGCTGTCTTACCCCAAAAATGTATCAAATACTGGAGTTACACACACATTTCTATAAGTTGCAAATATTTAAAGTTTTAAGTCTTATAAGATTTCAAATATGGAACAATATATATTTATATTATAATTAAAAGTACATAAATGGTCAGAATTTTTCAAACAATGAATGTCTTAATCCATGTGCAAAGAACAGTTTTACCTGTTCAAGGAGCAGTGTTTTCTTAGTTTCATGACAAAACAAAGAGGACGAAGTTGAGAGAAAAATAATGTATGAATTTCAACATCTCTAGGTTGTATAAATATCAAATTTTCTCACCAATTATTCCTTTCATTAGAAATTTTTCATCTGACATTCTATATATTATAATTCTAAAATGTTGGGTTAGATTTTTAAGCTTCATTATAAGCTAAGTTTGTATATTTGAAGGCATAAAAACTGTTTCTATTCTCTCTATACATTAATTAGAAAGCAGTAAGATAATTTAGAATAAGTTCTTTAAGCTTAACTAAGTAACTCATCACTGAGGAGAAAAATGGCAAATTACACTAACAAACAGATACACTCTTAAGAAAGTACATTATTCTAATACGCAAATTTCATTGGTGCTAAAATTTTATGTGAGGCTATTTGTCAAACTGCTGACATAGATCCACAGATTATTTTGGTAATTCCCATTACCACTAATATTGTGCCAATTATAGCCAGAGCATAATAAGCATGAGGACTGATTGAAAATTGTAATTGTGTATCATCAAATCAGAAGCTGACTGTACTATCCAGTTTGAAAGCAAGAACAACCACTGAGAGTTGACAGAGCTTATAAGGTCTTAATAATCCATAGCTTAACTCCACCGCAGTCTGATTTCTAATATTAACTAAACAACTGTGGGTATATTTTCTTCATAGAAGTTTTATATTTCTTCCACTACAAAACGATATTGCAGACAAATTAGGTCCCCATTTTCATTTGTATGCCCTCAAATGATCTATATGTGGACAGTTTTTCTTCACCAACATTGTAATATTTGATAGATTACCCATCAGGAAAGTCATTCAGTGACTGATGGAAGCAGATGCAGAGATACACGGCCAACCCCCAGGTGGAGCTCCAGGAGCTCAGTCAGTGAGAGAGAGGAGGGATTATATGAGCAAGAGATATTGAGACCATGATTGGAAAAAGCACAGGGACAAATAGCCAAACTAGTGGAAACACATAAACTGTGAACCAATGGCTGAGGAGCCCCCATGGAACTGTTCCAGGCCCTCTGGATAAGTGACACAGTTGATTACCTTGAACTGTTTAGGAAACCCCCAGGCAGTGGGACCAGGACCTGTCCTTAGTGCATGAGCTGGCTTTTTGGAATCTAGGGCCTATGCTGAGACACTTTGCTCAGCCTTGGTGTAGGAAGGAGGGGACTGGACCTGCCTCAACTGAATGTACCAGGCTGGGCTGACACCACAGGGGAGACCTTGCCTTGGAGGAGCTAGGAATGAGGTGTGTGTTGGGGGGGGGGGGGAACTGGGGGGTGGGAGCAGGGAGGACTGTAGCTAGAGTTTTCCTGCCTGGCCCACGGTCAGGACAAATCTCTCAAGGCCAGTCCCACAGCCTCTCAGACTCAACCAAGTAAAGACACAGAGACTTATATTGATTACAAACTGTATGGCTGTGGCAGGCTTCTTGCTAACTGTTCTTATATCTTAAATTAACCCATATCTATTAGTCTATAAGTTGCCACATGGCTTGTGGCTTCCCGGTACCTTACATCTCACTTTTCATGGTGGCAGCTGGCAGCGTCTCTCTGCCTCAGCCTTCCATTTCCCAGAATTCTCCTCTCTGCTTGTCCTGCCTATACTACCTGCCTGGCTACTGGCAAATCAACATTTTATTTACACAGAGAGATATCCATAGCACTTCCCCTTTTCTTTTTTTTCAAAAAGGAAGGTTTTAACTTTCACCTGGTAAAATTACATATAACAAAACAGTTATCTAGCAAGAATTACAGTTACAATATCTAGTCTATTTGTATTTGGCAAAATTAAAGAAGATATCCTATCTGTCCTATATTTGTGAGTCTAAGGTTTCATATCTAACTTATCTTTTATCATAACTAAGGAAAAATATAACTATCTAGTCTTCAACTACATCAAAGACCACAGAAGGATGTTGCTAAAGTTTTTCTGCCTGGCCCACAGTCAGGACAAATCTCTCTCACCTGCCAGTCCCACAGCCACTCAGACCCAACCAAGTAAACACAGAGACTTATATTGGTTAAAAACTGTATTTGTATGGCCGTGGCAGGCTTCTTGCTAACTGTTCTTACAGCTTAAATTAATCCATTTCTATAAATCTATACCTTGCCACATGGCTCGTGGCTTACTGGCATCTTCACATGCTGCTTGTCATGGTGGTGGCTGGCAGTGTCTCTCTGACTCAGCCTTCCACTTCCCAGCTTTATTCTCCTCCTTGTCCCGCCTACACTTCCTGCCTAGCCAATGGCCAATCAGTGTTTTATTTATTGACTAATTAGCAACACATTTGCCATACAGAACATCCCACAGCAGAAGGATATAATATTACCTGAGAATGTGATCTGAATTAAAGAGTAAGGAAGAAGTTTAAAGGATCTTTTGAGTATTAAAGGCATTCAGATACAGTTGAGACTAATTGTTGACTTCTTGGATCCTAAGCAGCAGTTTTACAACTGCTGGAGGAGGGTTCATCTGAATCATGAGATAAAATATGCATGCAGGAATACATAGGTTGTGACATTTCAAATCCCAAATTGACTGTGGATTATTTGTATTTGGTCCACAGTTGATTTTCAACCAAAATGTTTGATGCATGAAGATTTTCACACACACACACACACACACACACACACACACACACACACACACACACACACATATATATATATGTATATATAATTATTTAGGAAGAAATTTAAACCCACAGAAATTTTTTATACTCATAGTTGCACATGTTATTTCAGTGTTTTAAAAACTATATAAATATAATCAAAGTGCTTATTTTTATGTTTACTTTTGCTATATGAATTAACCCAATTCATACCACAGACCTGATACTCTGTAAACAATAGAGTGAAAGAAGGTTAAAATAAAACTCATGGATATGGTGAGTGCTTTTTTCACCTGAAGTCCTAAGTGGTAGAATACATTCCATGGTAGAACATCAAATTTGTTGGGTAGGGTTTGCTTTAATAACCAGACACTCTAACAGTAACCTATGACCATAAATTCATGAGTTTATTAGCATATTCATGAAAGTTTTACCATATGATCCAAAGATCAAACTCTAGCAATGTTTAAGTGGAAAAGAAGATAGACTAGGTAGTTTTGATAACATTTGGAATCTATAACACTTTCTTTACTTATTTTTTGCTCTCTTAATTATGTTCTAAATAATTAGTATAATATAAAAATGGAACAAATGCTCTGTGAAATAGTCTACTCTTTGAGGCAAAATCTTTATCAAACATCATTCCTATTTGGGACATTTTCAGTTTCCAAGTAGAATTCTAGTAATGAAAGTTCTCTCTTTTCTATGGATCACTTTTATAACTCTTCATTTTTATATCTTTGTAAATTATCATGACTAAAAAATTAAAAAAAAAATATTTTAGAGTAGAGTTACCCACTGTGGTAAAATTATACAGGGCCTTCAGAATAATCAGAAGAGATGATGATCCATCATAAAAACAGGTCAAATAAACCAGCATTCAAAAAGAAATTCCATCAAGTCATCAAAAAATGTAAAATTCCATGACACAGATACATTACTTTATTATGTCCAAGCCTATATTTAAAGAGGATTGTTTTTGTGAGTGTTGTTATTATACTATCTGTTTGATATGATTTTTAGAAATCTCTACTATCAAGTCAAGGACAATACAAGTATTAGTATGGAAGTTCAGAATGTTGTGATTATTCTAAATCGATACCCTCAATTGATTAAAAAAAAACTCATAAATTCAGATATTCATCATGTGTTATAAAATTCTATTGACAATTCTTCAAAGATGAAGCTCATTCTATTTAATTTAACTGCCCTCTTTAGCTTAGTTGCTCAAAGGATGAAAACACAATGTTTTTCAGGGAAGGCATCTGAGGGTAGGAATAATTCCAACAAACACAGCTGACGTACTTATCCAGTTGTCAGTAGGATTCTATATCATTTTGTTTGATTTTATAACTCTTTATAGATGGTTTGTGCTTAAAAGCACTCAACTTGCTAGAAAATTGATCAGACATTAAAATTTTTGGCAAATGTTTTCTCCAAGTGCCTCTAAATATAACCTATAAACAAAGCCAGACAAAGAGATGCAGCTTGAACGATGACATGCCTAATGGTTCCACAGTATTTAATGGGTACAATAAGAATTACGATTAGGGGATTTTTCTCTCCTTGAAGCGCTGGGAAATATATGAGCAAATATAGCTGAATTTCCACAAGAGGGCTTCATGTTTCAAATCAGCATTATCATACTTATTTGGCAACATGCCCAGAAAAGCCTATTGCTTGTTAGCTTATTGAATCAAAAAGTTTCTGTTAGGATGTTTTACCTGTTCTGAAGAAGGATTTTCATAAGTATTTATTTGGGCTTATTTTTACGTTTTACAAAAATACAGACACACATGTGTAAATATTAATTGTACCAATATGTTTGAATATTTATATATTATCTCCATGCATACAACTGTAATCACTTCTCTTTAAGAGATTCATTTTTAAAAGATAATTTTAATTGCCTTTGTCAGTATAATGTAAGTACTTTTGCACACGCAGACATGTCTTATAAACTTCTCTATCTTAATAAGTATACAAATATTTTGTGGCTATATGTAGAATATATTAATATATGGAATATTCAATTTAATTTGAATATTTACATATACAATGTTATATATGTTTATATATCCATATAATCTGACTATATGTTTGAAAATATCTCTACCTATTTAGAAATAGATTTATTATATGAAAATAACTATTGAGTGCCCAGAGTTTAATGGCCTCTCATGTAAGAGCTTAGAAGACAAAATTGTTGAGATAAATTCACATGATGGAAGTTTGTTTTATGAAATTTCAGAGGGAAGATTGAGAGTCCTTAAAATGATCCTTATGGGATATTCATGTCATATATTAAATTAAAAATCCATGTTTATGGTCCGCTGATGCTGAGTAATCAGCCAAGATAAACAAGAGACCACCACCACAGAATTGAATCCATTGCTTTATTAGGACAATAGACAATACTTGTATTTGGAATGAAATGTTCTAGGAAGTATATATTCAGGATCCGCAGACAGAATTTATAGTCAAGGCTCAATCTCAAGCTGGAAATCAAATTAGGAAATGTGTAAGAGTCTCCAGTGTGCGATAATTGTTTGAAAGCATGAAGAAGTTTTAGAGAGTAGCTGAAGCTCTCTCCATTGAAACAATTTTTCAGTTGTGTCCACAAGATTAGCTTGAGAACATATTTGTGGGATATTGTCTTAATTGCTAATTGATATAGGAGGTTCATTCTATGTAGCAATGCCATACTCAGGCTGATGAGACTGGCTCCATGGAACTAAGCCAGTAAGCAGCATTTCTCTGTGATCTTTGCCGTCCTTCCTTGCATTTAGTTTCCTGCCTTGGCTTCTGACCTTGACTTTTCTCAATGCTGGACTATAGCTTTTACAGTAAAAGAAACTGTTTTCCCTCCAAATTGCTTTTGGTATGTGTTTATCACAATAACAAAAAGAATACCAGAACACTATGTATGTTGTGGGGCATTTACCCAACCACCCCCACAGTTCCCTAGAGTTTTCTTGAGTGCGAGCAGCAGGAAATATTAGATAGAAGGATTTATCGCGGAGAATCTTGCGGAGATAAACAGATAGAAAATAAAGTATAGACTCGAGAGGGCCTGGAATCTATTCCAACGGGCCCAACTGTCTCTGCCCCATGGTTTTTATAGATACGCCAAGGGGTGGAGCAAAAGACCTCCCCCCAGCACAGTCAAGTGCAGACCATCTCAGACACCTGCACTCAGGCCTGTGGTCCTAATCATCCTTTATGTGGACCTGCTGGGTAAAGCCACGAGGAACCTGAGAACGGGCTCCCACAGTATGTCAATTATGAACAATAGTAAACAATTAGCTGTTCAGTGTTTATGGATTAGAATTAATTTTTAAGGGCCAATTTAAGCAGTTTAGCTGAACTAATGACCACAGTACTATGGAATTACTTTGTTGTTGTTGTTGTTGTATATCTAGTACGGCTATGGTTCTTAAGTTTGCCTACTAATCTTTTGAGGATCTGTTTTGTTTCCTGAAAACTGTACTAGGATTTAGGACAAGGTAACAAGGTCATGGAGTGGCATTAATATAAAATCTGCCTAAGAGAGATAATGATGGGCCTGGTTTCATTGAAATACCCTTTCCACAATAACATTTTTCTCCCTTTTGTTCAGTTGTGTTTCTGTTTCATGGCCTCTGTTTACTGCAATTAGAAACTAGTTTAGTGAGGGTAAGAGCCACAGCATGTAATAGTATAATCATAACAACTTGGAAGGCAGTGTGATAGTATATCATTTGAGCAAAACAGTAGTAGCAGGGTCTCCTCTAGAGTCTATGACCTTTCTAGTCATGGGTTTTTGGCTAAATTTACAGTACCAAGCAATCATTACCCTATTAAATTGCCTTTAATTCCAATCAGACAGCTATTGATTACTCCCAAGATAGCAATGCCATAATTTTGCCATTGGGCATGTCATACCAGGTTGGTTTCTACTTCTGTTCACATTATTTAGGCCAGGGTAGCAGTTTGGGTACCTTTTCTTACCTGTCAGCATGAATAACAACTTCTGATACTCTGACAGCTAATCATCAGGGATCATGATTCTAGGTCAGCACAGCTTGCTTTCCAAATCTGTGACTGAAGTATATGGTGTTTTTATGTTCAGGGAATATTAAATAAGAGAGGATAGAAAGGTTGTAATAGTCAGAGGATGTATGTGACTTCTATGAAATTATGGACAAGATAGAATTGTAGTTGTAGCATTTGTAAACTCTCAACATTCATAGTTGCCTTAGCAAGACCTATGTAAGATCACTAGTCGATCTTCTGGCAAAGATGTGAAAAGGGCTCATGTGGCCCTTCCCCTAGTTGAGGATCTATGGGCAGTCATTGGCCAATGAGGAAGGGTAAGTCAGTTTTCTTCAGCAACAATTTCTCTCAAAAGTTGCCAGTAACGAATTGATCAAACCGACACCCATGTGCATATAGGAAATACTAATTAGACTTGGTAAATTTCATATATATTTATGTGCATGTATATTAAATGCTATATATAATAATAATTATTGATAAAACAGGCATTAATTTGGGAAGGAGATGTGTACTAAGTGACATGGAAGGAGTTGGCAGAGAGATGGAAAGGTAGATACAATCAAAGGCAGGATATTGATGTATGCAAACAAGTGCAGGTGATTTTTCCATTTAAAATATGCACTAGATATTGGGACAAGTGTTACTACATGAGATTATCATTCTTCACCATAAAGAATCAAAGATCTTGTACATAATGGCTAATTACTTCAAATGCTATAATAAATTGTTAGATATTTCTCTTATGGACAGGTAATTATATAAGGTCCAGAAACCTCATATGAGACTGAGATCAGGCCAACTAGCATCAGGCTTTAGGAAAATGCATGTATAAAATTTCAGAGATAATAAAACAAAAAAACAACAATAGTAATAATAATAAAGTCTTCTTGCATCAGACAACCTGAAGAGAAAAGGTAAATGGAGCAATATGATATACAGAAAGAAAATCATAAATGTGGATAGCAAAAGATTCAGGAGCAATTTGGGTCCCAAAGAAGAAGACTTTGAATGGTTTTAAGTAAGAAATGTCCACTTTCCAGAACAGAATATTTTAAAAAATGTCCTAGGTACTTACCAGAGAATGGATTGGATGGGAGTATTTGAACCTGAGAACGTGATTCAAGGAGGCTAGAAGACTGATGGGAATGTCAGTGACACGTAGTGGAAAGCGGCTGTAAGTATTGCCTAAATGAAGCCCAAAGATCACATGCTATCATTTTTAAGCAGATCACTTAAAATGTATACCTAAATAATGATTTCAATTAGAAAGTCTGTTGGTTTGACTGTTAAAATATGCTCATGGGTATTTCTACCTAAGACACTTGGAATGCAGTAAATAAATGATAATAATCCTTTTTTAAGTTTTGTTTCATTTCAGTGGTTTGATTGACCTTCAATATCCTATATACATATTACAGGAGCCTCTTCATCAGACACCTGGAAATAACGTTCACTATACAATGAAATATATTTATTTAAAGATACTTAGGTTGCAATCTTCTTCTAAGCTGAAACACAGTTTAGTCTCTTGGGATGAAATCATTGTGTAGATAGAAATCTGTTATAAACTCAGTTCTGTACTGAAACTGTGGAATACTTCCTCTCTTTCTTTAATCCCATTATTTCTAGCATGTTTTGCTCAGCTGCATTTATGATCCTTCTGTGCTTTATCATTGTGATTGTTCATGACCAATTTTCCTCCTTAATAAAACCCTTCTTATTCTCAGGAAGAGGCTTTCAAGCTGACGAGCACTCTCTATTTATTATCCTCATCACAAAGACTCTGGTGGAATGCCATTCTGTTATCATTAGCGACCCAGGTGAGTCTATTGAACCTGCAGGGTAGGGACAATCTGTGCCTGATGAAATGCTTCAACTTCCAGTTAGGGAAATTTTGTTCAATCAATGTAAAGTGCTGAGGTGACACTTCCTGCTTTAAACTGTGCCGGGTGTTTTTAAGTAGTCAACTATGATACTCAATGTCAAGGTACTACAATGATGTATTTAAGTTTGAAATGGCTTACTGACTTTAAGTGCAATGAATTCACCGTTTGAGAGTGATAATTATAAGTTTGACTTTACAGAAGTTTGGCAGAGCCTCACCATTCTTAGAGCAAATGTTGAGAGGAAGCTCCTTTTTCTAAATGGTCTGTTTTAGGGGAATCTTTTCAGCCCTTTCAAGCAAAATAACAGAATGAACCAGATAAATGGTTATTATGTGTATGTACATGTTCAGATAAATGGTTTTTTTTGTGTGTATGTACATGGTATGTTTTGATTTTGCTATAAAAGTTATGCACATCTCCACAAGAAAAAACAAGGCAGAATATTCAAGGTGTCATCTAAATGTGGAACTATCATGGGGGAAGATAAGACAAACATTTCTGTTAAGTAGATATAAGGGCAAAACATCCATATCCAAATGAATAAACTAAACAGTAAATACATAAGCCTGGTACAATACAGCACTGTAACTATTTCTATGCTCAAAACAAATGAAAAAAAGGAAATAAAAAAAGAAAAGTTTACGTTTAGTTCATCTGAATCAATATGTGGAAGTATTTTTTTTTCTAAAGTGGGGAAGTCATTGTCATCTAAATCTACAGACAATGTTCATTAAGGAACTATTCCTAGGAAAATGTAACCATTTAAAATTCTGTCAGCAACAATTTTAGAATAAGATGCTAGTCACTCTTCTGCTCTCTCCATTGACATTGCGTGCTTCCCAACAGTGTTGGCTACTTGATCATACATCTTTAGCATTGGAATCCTCTAATTGGAGACTAGATTCACAAAACACAGGAAAGACATGTAATTTCTTTAGAATATGAAAGTAATATTTTATTAAAATAATTTCTGAAGTATTTTATTCTAGTTTCTAGGGTAGTATAAAACTCATAATATCTTGGATTTAATTAAAAGTGCTCAAATGAGACATTTTGTTCTTATCTAATTTTCTAAATATGAAAAAGTAGATATGATGATAACCATAGATGATTGCTTAGAATTCTGGATTCTTGTACATTTCAATTTAAGTTGGAGATAATAAAATTTTCACTTAATAAAAACATGAATGTAGAGTGCATGGTATCTATAGCACATTTAGGTTCAAAGTACTAACTTAAACCATGATAGCAAATGGTTGTTAACTAGAAGTCAGTTGTATAGTGCCCAGTATCTCTACTTTTACCAATGGGTGAATAGATTTGTACTTACCAAAAGCAATTATTTTGGTGCAGTGAATCTGTGTAAGACTATTTTATGGAGGAAATTAAACAGGGCATTAGAAATCTTGATAAATGTAATTCTACATCATACTCAGTTCAATTCTAATTCACTAAACTGTTTAGTAGAGGAATTGAATTTCACCAAAAGTCATTTCCTATCATCTGCAGGCTGTAAAATAAGTGCATGATGAAAAATATATACATAAACTATATTAATCTGTGTATTGGAGGTTCTCATATTTGCATGTCAAGTGTATAACACAATTTTGACCTCTGACCAGCTACCTGTTTCCTTAGACTGAATAAAAGAACTCTTGCCCCCTCTCTTCTGGATTATTTTGGACATGAAATGAGAGGTTTACTCTGCACTTCACACCATACTAATACAAAAACTTCGAATACATTCAAATTAGGAACGATGTTAGTTTCCTATCCCTATTTTTAGTGCCTGAGATGACTGATTAATCATAAAATATTTGTTTGGGCTCACAGTTGTAGTGTCTCCAGTTCATAATATATTCTTAATGTTTGTGATGAGGTAGAGGAGTCCTACAGTGAGGTGGGATGAAGATTGGCAGCTGGCTAACCTGGGGTACAAGGATGGCAAAGTCCCTGTATTACTTAGGGTTCTGTAGAGTAACAGAATTATGGAATGAGAATTTCTCTTTCTCTCTCTCTCTCTCTCTCTCTCTCTCTCTCTCTCTCTCTCTCTCTCTCTCTCTCTTTCTGGGGAATTTGTTGGAATGACTTTCAGACTGCAGTCCAGCTAACCAAACAATGGCTAGCTGTGAACAGAAAGTGCAAGAATCTAGTAGTTGCTCAATCCCATAAGGCTGGTGTCTCATCTGGTCTTCTGTATGTACTGGAATCCAGAAGAAGTAGGCTCCAATGCCAGTGAAGGAATGGATGTGTTAGCAAGGCGAGGGCAAGCAGACAGAGCAAAACCTTCGTGCTTCCAGCAGAAGGTGTGGCATAGATTCAAGTTGTGTCATCCCACCAAGATCCAGATCAAAAGCTTGTGTTATCCTACCTCAAGATCCAGATTAAAAGCTTGTATATCTTCACACCTCAAGAACTGGATCACCGGTGTGTCTTCCTATCTCAAATGTCTGGGCTAGAAGTGGATTCACCCACTACAAGTCATGCAGAAAATCTCTCACAGGTGTGTCCTCCATTTCTGGATTATAGTTTAATTCAGCCAAAGCCAAGTTGACAGCCAAGAACTGCCATCACAGTCCCTGACTAAAAATAAAATGAAAAGTGGAAACTATAACCTAGCATTGTCCCCTCACTTTTCCATATGCACTCAGACGTGAACACACATCATGATTAAGAGTTAATCTTAATCATGTTTAATTAAGAAATAATTAAAATAACGATGATATTGAAAATGTATATAAATATTTTGTCTCTATTTGGTTGAAGCAGTTCTGTATGTAATAAAATGTTGCAAGAAAAATTAATTCTAACTTTTATGTTTTAAATAATTTATTTATTATGTAGGGGGAAGGGGCCTGAGTATTTATGTGCTGTACAGCATGTGTGGAAGCCAGAGAGGAATTGATGAGAGTCAATTCTCTCTCTCTCATATGGTTTCTAAGAAGATCAAAGTCAGGTTGTGATGGTTGAGGGAAAGACCTTTTACTTGTATAACCTTCGCAATGGCACATAGTTTTCAGTTTTGAACACAAATTTTAAAAATTTAGAGTAAAACCTGGATGATATAACTTCCACATTAGTAGAAAAAAAAAAAACTCACAACATTTGTGGGGAAAATAAGTCTGTAGTGATCATGCCCAGACTGCTATGGCATCATTATTTCCTAAGAAATGTCAAATAATAATAATATTAATAGTAATAATAACCAACTGTATGTAGCATTTGTGTTGTTGAAGTTATTTATGGTAGTTAATCTTCACTGACAATCTGACATTTAGAATCATCATAGATACATGCCTCTGGGTATACATATGAAGATATTTAAAAAAAAACATTTATCTAAGTAAGGAAGTGAAACCATGAATGTGAGCAAAACTATGGCTGTGGTTGTATTCCCAGGCTTAATAGTAAGGAAAAGGCCAGCATTCATCTCTCCTCACATACTGACTGCTGATGCAATACCATCAGCTCAAACATGTCTTCCCTTCCATTTGGCTCAAAGAGTGAGCCTTATAAATCCTTCCTCTTGCTGTTTTTATCAGGAATATATAACTAGTATATATAACTAGAAATAACTAGCACAGTGTTTTAACAAGGGGCTTGTACATAAGTAGATGTTAACACTTGCTAGATATGGACAGAAGACTACTACAATGAATACTATTGGATACAGCAGGACAGACAACTATATACTTTTAAGCAGCAAAGAAAAAAATTTTTTGGAGCCTGGTGGTGGTGGTGTACGCCTTTAATCCCAGCACTCGGGAGGCAGAGCCAGGCGGATCTCTGTGAGTTCGAGGCCAGCCTGGACTACCGAGTGAGTTCCAGGAAAGGCGCAAAGCTACACAGAGAAACCCTGTCTCGAAAAACCAAAAAAAAAAATTTTTTGGAAGTGATAAAGATTAATGCCATGATATAAGAGCACAGGACAGACAAATATCAAATTTTAAGTACATGCAGCCTTTCACTTAGAAATGTTAACCAAAAGCTTATCTATTTACATGCAAATTCTGTGAAATATTGGCTTCCATTCTATATTCAAGGATTGAATGATCACTGTGCTAGGTATGATAATGAGAGAACTGCTTTGTTATTTCTTTGATCTCCTCTATGGGTTCATTAAATTGGTTTTACCATTAATATTTATAAGTTGAGAAAAGGAGGTTTAAAAAGGTTAAGTTAATTGCTCAAGATCAGTCAATTAGAAAAGTAGGAAAAGACAGTTTTTCTGCCAAATCTATCTTGAAATGGTAACAGTAACTTAAAAGAATGTTTTTCTTTCTTTCAGAACATATTTTTCAATAAAAAGTTTTCAAAAATAAAAATAAACATAGCAATAGCAATCTAAATTTTCAGTTGAATATCACATAAAATTCTTTGACTTTCGTTTAGTTAGAAAATTTTATCTTAAAATATTTTATTTACTTTTATTTTATATGAATAAATATTTCTCCTGCACATAGGTAAGTGCATCTCATGCACAAAATGACCATGAAAGCCAAAAATGGGTGAAAGATTCCCTAGAACTGGAGTTAAAAATGACTGTGTGCCACCATGTCGATACTGGGAACTGAACCCTGGTGCTCTGCAGGGGCAGTAAAATATCTTAACTGCTGTGCCATCTCTTCAGCCTAAATATTCTGTTTTCAGTAGCAAGTAAATTAACCTCGAAGGGAACAACTTCTAAACCAATCAGGAAATATTATTTCTAATTTCCATATGTGTAAATGGATCCCTCTCCCTACCAGTTAAATTTACTTCATTACATATGTAGAAATGTTTATATTTATGTAAGAGACAAATGTGAAACACATGGTCAAGAAGATAATCAGAATATACTATATTTTTAAACATGTCTACTTTCTTTTTTTTTTTTTTTTTTTTTTTTTTTTTGGTTTTTCGAGACAGGGTTTCTCTGTGTAGCTTTGCGCCTTTCCTGGAACTCACTTGGTAGTCCAGGCTGGCCTCGAACTCACAGAGATCCGCCTGGCTTGGCTCTGCCTCCCGTGTGCTGGGATTAAAGGCGTGCGCCACCACCGCCCGGCCATGTCTACTTTCAAGGCATAAGGTCACTGTCAATCTATCTTCCTTCAAATTCATTAGATTTTAAGGACTATCATGTAAGTGAGGTGGCAGAAGGCCGAGATTTTATGTGCTCAGCATAAAGTTCAACAAGAACAGAGGTGCCAGTACTCCCCAAAATAATCTCAAAAGGTCTCTTCCTCTACTGGATCATGTGTCTCTGGTAAAAGAAAGTAGCGGACACTAGGAAAGTAGGATGCCCTGTTGAGCTTTGTTCCATAACACTCATAACACTTGGGAATTAAATTCAGATCACAGGAATGGGAAAAGAACGTGAATTTTCTCAGATTGCTATTGTATGAAAGCAAGTGGTGGGGTCCAAAGAAATGGCTCAGTAGTTAAGAGCTTTCACTGCGTTTGCACAGGACCTGAGTTCAGTTCCCAGAATCCGTAGCTGTTGGCTCACAGCCACCTACCACTCCAACTCCAGGGAATTTGACACCTTCTTTGGGCATCCATAGAAATTCCAACATATGTCCTCATACACATACACACACAAACATATATATATATATATATATATATATATATATATATATATATATATATATAATAAATTTTACAAAATGTATGAATGGCAACAGGAGTTACATACTTTGCTTCATGTACAAACAAGTCAAAGAATTCATTACTTTTAAAATCCATTGATAACTATGGGGATGTCCACACATTCTTATCTTACTCTTGTCACCAACATCAATAGGTATTATTTACCTATTGAAACCAGATCTAAACATGAAGTTTCATTATGTTCTATGTGACATTGGTAGGGTCTAAATGTGGTTCACAAGACCAAGTAATATGTTTGCTTATAACATAAAACACAATGGGTAGAGTAACAAATAAGGAGCAACAAAATAAAAGTGTACGTGTGTATTTGGAAAATGTCTAAACGTTTTTCTTGAATTGTTTGCATAAAATACATAATTTCTGCATTAAGTTCTGACTTAGTGCCTTTTCTACTTTTGTGATAAGACACCATGACAAAGACAATAGAAGACAGAGTTTATTTGGGGCTTAGTTTCAGAGGTTTAGAATCCATGACCATTGTGGTGAAGAGCATAGATAGGCAGGCTCAACACTGGAACAGTAACTGAGAGCTCACATCTTGTGGCATAGAACCAGACAGTGAGAGCTAATTGCAAATGAGATGGAGCTTTGAACCCTCCAACCCCCACCCCAATGATATACCCTTTCCAACAAGACCATACCTATTATACCTTTCCAAGCAGTCCCATTAAGTGCAGAATAACTATTCAAATACATGAGCTTGTGGGGTCCATTTTCATTAAACCCAATGCATCTTATATTATTGCAACTTTGAATATTGCAGAAATGTTCATTTGTTAGACTTTGTTACCACGTAAACAAATTATTGAAGTTAAATCACTGATATTTAAAAAAATCAGATTTCTGAAATTCATAGACCTTTAAATTTAAAGGATATCAAGAACACTATTAGGTATTATTTTATTTGTATTTTGGAAAAAATACAATGATTTATACTCATTTAAACAGATTACTATCTTTTATTTTTTTTTCCTTTATAGACCTTATGTCCTTATTTAGAAAAAGAATATGCCTTTTTTTTAATCATGGTTTTACAATGATTCCCATTTACACTGAAAAGCAAAAGACAGCTGCCTAGTGAAGAATAACCTCAACTCACACAAAGACATCTACCTTTCTCTGCCTAAAGGAAGATCCCTTGCTCTTAAATGCACGGCAGCTCAACTTATACTCCTGGGGCTTGTGGAAGAGATCATTTCACACAGCAGTCTAATGCCTCCAGAAAGGACACGTTGCACAGCAAGACAAACCAAACTGACACAAAGCTCTTAAGATCACAGAGTGAAGTCCACACTATGCTCACAGGTTGACTTCCAAAATCCCACTCGCCATTTTCTGCAAGAATTTCCTGTGTGCTTTCATCTTAAAAATAAAACCCACAGTTGCATAGCGTTGGAAATGGCAAAGAATAAAACAGTCAATTAACTTAAGTTCATAGTTGTCCATAGTTACTCCAACAAATAAAACAAGGGTGAGCTGAGTGAGGTGAGGAGTGCATTTCATGGCTGGAGCTATGGACAGAAAATTGAGCTTCAGATCTAGAAACTGTTGAATCTTGTTCATATAAACTGTGCAGCATTGAAACCCAACTTCTCCAACTCCTCACCCAGTTGAACTGTACAAAAGGAAAATGAAAAGCCAGCTCAGGGACAATTCCTGAGAAAAACAATGATGTTCCTTATAAACTTCTTTCCAAATATCTGGATAAAACAGTCAGATAGACCTCAATGGAAAAGGAAATTAAATGTGTCAGTATGGAAAACCAAATGGACCAAGTAAGCTTTACTAATATTCAAGGAATTCCTGAATGTTGGACAAAGACAAAGATTAAGAACTTCTTGTCATTACAAAACTGATTTTGTTCATAAATAAAAAGTTTTCTTTTATAGTTCAGTATTGCTATGGAACTAAACAAAGGCAAATTCAATGCAACTATTCTCTTTTCTTTGAATAAACCACAGTCTACAAAAAATGAATCAAATAAAATTTCTTTAAGGTTTCATTCTATTTTATACTAACATAATTAAGTACAATTTATATTACAATATATGGAAATGTCTTAGGTTCTATTTAAGAATAATAAACTGCCAAATCCTATGATGGAAGCCTTACACCAAAAAGAAAGCAGACCAGCATCCTGAACCCCAGAAAAATTCTAACTGTCCCTCCTGTCCTCATCACCATATGCTGGCTCACACCTCTGGAAGAAGCCTGCCACCCTATCAGAGGCCAGGGAAGCTTCCTGAAAATCAGAGATCAGGCCAGTACCTGAATCCCAGAGACCAGTTCAACTCCCGGAAAACCAGGCAAAAGCCTCCTATCCCACTAGAAGCAAGACCAGCATCTGAACCTTAGAAGACTTCTGGCCAGATTAGAAGGCATGCATACATAGCCAAAACTTCAGGGCCAAAATTGGGCTGCACCACCCTGCTGGACCAGAGGCCATCCAGGCCATAAGAAGGCCATATTTTAGTAATATGAATTTCAACAGACACTTTTCTGAGATGATTCCATGAGTGTTTTGGAAACCTATTCTTTTTTCAAGAAGTAGGAAAAAATATTTTAGAGGGATGGGTGATTATACAATTCTTTCAAAAATTTTATCATACTAAGGAACAGAGAAATTCAGTGGACAGGTGAATAAAAACTCAGTGTAGGTTATTCTTAAGAAGAAATACATGGTTTATTTTACAAGGTTATAAATGACTAAATACAAATATGCCATTTGGGTATAAAGAACTATTATTTTGCTCAGACACAAATATAGTTTTATTTTTAACTGTTAAGGCTTATTCAATAGTGTAATATGTCCCAGGCATGAGTCAAGAAAGCAGACTTTGCCATGGAGAAAGGCTGTCTGTGTTATTCTTTTGCTACTCGGGTTCTCGAATGCCCTTCATTCTTTCTTCTACAACTTGTCCAAGACTTGAGGTGACTGTAGGAGGTGACATTCTTCTTATTAACTCTAATCTATACATTTCTTCTCTCCCCCAAAGCAACTGGAGATTTAAAAATAACATCTTCTTTTGAAGAAGAAATCCCAGGCAAGTGTGTAAACTAGGGAAAATATTAATTTTTCATAATTCTTTCTATGTCAGTACATCCAGTATATCCAAAACATACTTTGTTATAGGCATATCTGTAGCTGGAAGGTTTCTCCAGTCTAGCCCAGCCCCAAGGTCTCATAGCTGCTTATAAAATAATCATTCAGAGGCTTAATATTAATTATCAATTGCATGGCCTATGGCAGACTTTTTGCTAGCTAGCTCTTATAACTTAACCCATTTTTATTAATCTATAAGTTGCCACACAACCATGGCTTACTGATACTTTTACATCTTGCTTCTCCTGGGGGCAGTTGGCATCTCCTTCCTCTCTGCCTTTCTTCTTCGTATCTCTCTCTTCAATTTCTCACCTAGCTGTAACCTGACTTGCCATAGGCCAAACGGCTTTATTTATTCACCAATCAGAGCAACACATATTCACAGTACACAGAAAGATATCCCACAACACTTCCTCTTTTTTGTCTAATCAAAAAGGAAGGCTTCAAATTTAAAATAGTAAAATTACATAGAACAGTCAACAAGCAAGAATTACAGTTACAACATCTAGTCTATTTGCATTTTGCAAAATTAAAGAAAATAGTCTATCTATCCTATATTTGTGATTTCAGAGCTTCATATCCAATCCATCTTTATCATGACCAAGCAAAACCATAATTATAACTATCTTGTCTTCAGCTATATCAAAGACCCCAGAAGGATACAACATTATCTAAGCAAACAGGAAATGCATTGTAAGCAACCTCCAAAATTCTGGAAATTACAGAAACAGCTGCCTGTCTGGACAGTCATCCAAAATTACTCTGCAATGTTGCGCATCCATCCTCAGCCTATGGGTCTAGAGTCTCTCAGTCATCTCTCTGTGTCCTGTAGAATGTCTGGCAGTCTCTGTGAAAAAGGAACCTGAAGAACTATCTCGTCTTACAAAGTTCAGTGGTCATCTTCCTATGGGTTCTGCATGTCCAGCCTACACAACATACTGTCAATCACTTGACACAAGGGCACTTTCTTTGTCCAGTGGCCAACTTTTGTCATAAAGAAAGCAAACTCCATAATGAGTTTATTTAAGGCCCATAATTCTCTTTGAAGTGATTGGTGCTGCCAGAAGCAGACTTGTCTCACTGTCCAGAAAAGTCCAAAATTTTTAAAACATTTAAAATGTCATATTCTGTAGGTCTTTGAAGTGTTTCAAGATCACCTACCCAATAGGAATATGTCTATGTATACTTAGAAAACCCAACTAACAAGACTATAAGTGTGATTATCATAGATGACCAATTATTAATCTGTATCTCCTAATTATACATCACAATTTTAAATGAACTGTACAAACACAATACCTTAAACAAGAGCAGAAACACACATACATTATAACAAAATTAACTTCAAATTTATTATTGCTGTGGGATGGTCTGTATGTCAAATGTGTTGCTAATTAGTTAATAAATAAAACACTGATTGGCCATTGGCTAGGCAGGAAGTGTAGGCGGGACAAGGAGGAGAATAAAGCTGGGAAGTGGAAGGCTGAGTCAGAGAGACACTGCCAGCTGCCACGATGAGAAACAGCATGTGAAGATGCCGGTAAGCCACGAGCCATGTGGCAAGGTATAGATTAGTGGAAATGGATTAATTTAAGCTGTAAGAACAGTTAGCAAGAAGCCTGCCATGGCCATACAGTTTGTAACCAGTATAAGTCTCTGTGTTTACTTGGTCGGGTCTGAGTGGCTGTGGGACTGGCAGGTGAGAGAGATTTGTCTTGACTGTGGGCCAGGCAGGAAAACTCTAGCAACAAATGGCGTCCAACGTGGTGGCAAGAGTTTCCACCTAAAACCTGAGAAAAGATTCTAAAACGGAGCTAAAAACAGTTCCTAATTGTCTCTCTCAAATGAGCGGCAGCTGCTGGTTTGAGCTACTGGTGGGTTCCTGGCATGCGCGCTCGACCTGCAGTATGGCGGGAATGAGGCCTCTGCAAGTGGCACATTAAGCTATATGGTGGATTTAGCCTTTGCAGGTACAAAACAAAAAAAAGAGGTTTCTGGGCTACACGCTGCTTGGATAAAAGCATAGACCCACGATAGCTCCCAGAGCTGGTGGTAAACGTAGCCATGTTGGGAAGCTGAGGTGGGTGGAGACAGCAGCCACAGCTGCTGCAGTTTAAGGCAATAGATTCACAATAAGACAGATTCAGATGTAATAGTTTACAATGTGTATGAAAGATACGTAGGCTTGAAAGAGACAAAAAAGATGATATATAGAATTATAGAAACAAATACATAGTTTTAAAAAATAAAGTCTTTAAAGAGACAGTAAAGGTAGTATAAAAAATAAGCCACGTAAAAATGGATATTACACAGAGAATCTGGATTGTGTTGTCTTTGGGATTTTTAACTACAGAAAAACATTTGATCATAAAAGATGTTGAGTTAAACCAATATGCATATTTTAAAGGTACCTTGACTTCAAAATTTGGATATAAGGATATGTTGCTTTGGAAAGGAAACTCTGCTTTTGTTTCCACAGAAAGCCAGAGGCTATGGATTTGTTCCAGATTAAGATACATCAGGTTTGACCAGCCAAGACCCCCTGAAAGGTCTCCGATGACACCATGGCCCAGATGATCCAACATCAGAATGGTTTGAAGGCAACTGGCTCAGACGATACACCCTCATGGACTTTTCCATAATCCTAAAATTTCCTTTGTATCCCCATAAGATACAGCGCCCCCCTCCAGCAGGAAGTAGTAAGAGAAGCTACGCCCAAATTCCCAAATATACCAAGCTGACTTTGGAGATGTGTAAAGGTTAAAACCTTCCTTTTTAAGAAAAGAAAAGGGGAGGTGCTGTGGGATGGTCTGTATGTCAAATGTGTTGCTAATTAGTTAATAAATAAAACACTGATTGGCCATTGGCTAGGCAGGAAGTGTAGGCGGGACAAGGAGGAGAATAAAGCTGGGAAGTGGAAGGCTGAGTCAGAGAGACACTGCCAGCTGCCACGATGAGAAACAGCATGTGAAGATGCCGGTAAGCCACGAGCCATGTGGCAAGGTATAGATTAGTGGAAATGGATTAATTTAAGCTGTAAGAACAGTTAGCAAGAAGCCTGCCATGGCCATACAGTTTGTAACCAGTATAAGTCTCTGTGTTTACTTGGTCGGGTCTGAGTGGCTGTGGGACTGGCAGGTGAGAGAGATTTGTCTTGACTGTGGGCCAGGCAGGAAAACTCTAGCAACATATTATAAACTAAAATCTGTAGATCTGTAGCAATGCAAAACATTCCAAACAACTTATCACTCTTCAAAAGCAGATTTAACAATCTACCCTTTTATTCTATCACATATACATCCTATCCCCTTTTTTTCTTTCAGAAAGATATTGACCATAACCAATAACAATTTGTAACCAATCTCTAAACAAAGACAAATATACATAATCCAGTTTTTGAGAATGTGGGCATAGTTTTTTTAGGCTACTTCTTGCTGATTGTGAGTGCTGGTAGTCTTATGGGGACATAAAGAATATTTTAGGATTATGGTCAAGTCCTGACTGGAGTAGTCTCTAAGGCTGTATTCTCTGAGCCAGTTGCCTTGAAGTTGATTTTGGATATTGGAGACCTTTCAGGGGGTCTTAGCTGATCAAACCGTATTGGCTTGGAAGCAATCCACAGGTTCTCATATTCTGTAGAAACAAAGCCTCAACTCTTTTCCAGAGCGATGTATACTTAGACATAAATTTTGAAGTCAAGATATCATATATATATATATATATACATACATATATATTGAATAAATATAACTGAAGTCACAATAAAAAGAGAATCACCAGAGCATATTAGTTTTATTAAGAAATTGTTTATTCATTTTACACACCAATCACAGATCCCCTTTTCCTTCCTCCTGCCCCTCCAGTCTTCTTCCCTAAACCCATCCTCCATTTCCTCCTATAAGAAGGTAAGACCTTCCATGGGGAGTCAGAAGAGACTGTTACATTCAGTAGAGGCAGGTTCAAGCCCCCCTCCCTGCCTCAAGGCTGTGTGAGATGTCTCACTATATGGAGTGGGCTCCAAAAAGCCAGCTCATGCACCAGGGATGTATCCTGATCTTACTGCCAGGGGCACCTTAAGCAGATCAAGATACACAGTTATCTCACTTATACAGAGGGCCTAGTCTAGTCCCATGGAGGCTCCACAGGTATTGGTCTAAATTTCATGAGTTCCTACTAGTTTGTTTTGGTTGTTTCTGTAGGTTTCTCCATCATGGTCTTGATGCCCCTTGCTCATAGAATCTCTCTTCTCTCTATTTGACTGGAGTCCTATTCTTAATAAGATCATTTTTTTCAATTTTCATTAATTTGGTTTAATCAAGTGCCCTAAAATGTTTATAATGTTATTTTAACACTTCATGTTGCGTATTTTGTTATTTCAGATTTGTTTGGATGGTGGTACATTTTAAAGTTAAAGTGAACATTTATCTGTTTATTTATTAAGTTTGGTTATTAGGATAGTGGAAATTATCTGTTTCCTTCAGGACCTGGAGAGGTGGCTTGACTGTTAAAAGGGCCCACTGCTTTTGCAGAGGACCTTAGTTCAGTTTCTAGCACCTATGTCAGGTGATGGCACACAACTGTCTATAATTCACTTTCAAAAGTTCCAGTATCTCTTTCTGGATGCCCTGGGAACCTAGAGTTACAGCATATGATGTAGGTGCACACACACACAAAAAAAAATAACAAAATAATTCTTTTTTTTTTTTTTTTTTTGGTTTTTCGAGACAGGGTTTCTCTGAGTAGCTTTGCGCCTTTCCTGGAACTCACTTGGTAGCCCAGGCTGGCCTCGAATTCACAGAGATCTGCCTGGCTCTGCCTCCCGAGTGCTGGGATTAAAGGCGTGCGCCACCACCGCCCGGCTAACAAAATAATTCTTTAAATGAAAGTTTCTTTCACATAGCAGAAAATTTAAGGCATGTGATTGTATCTGTTTGTAGACAGAGTTATGTTATTTCTGCTTCAGGAGCACAATATAGTTAAAATATAAGTAGGAGAGATTAAATTTTATGTCAGTTAGATAACCTTTATATATGTATATATTTTAGTTAACTTCTACTGTATTAGGTTTCCATACTCCTCAAATAATCCTTAGTTTTAGATGTCATTTTCCATATTTCTTTCTTCTTTCCCCTTTTCCCTCTTATTCCTCTTTTGATAATTTTGTTCCAATCTCCCCACCATCCATTGATAACTATCTAATCTATTTTTCCTTACAAGATGACCCTTCCCCCAGATCCTTACTCTATAGCTAACTTATGCAATATATGGATTATATCTTGCTTATCAATCATAACAGTTAATGTCCACATATAAATTATTAGATATCATATTTGACTTTATGGATCTGAGTAACTTTATTCAAAATGGTGTTTTCTAGATCCATACATTTGCCTGCAATTTTCAAGATTTCATTTTTAATAGCTGAGTAATATTCTAATGTACAACATTTTAAAATCCATTTCCAGATATGTAATCTATTTCTATTTTCTTGCTATAATTTCTAGAGCTTTAATGAACATAACTGAGCATATGTCTCTGTAGTATGATGTAGCAGGCTTTCTTTTGGGCCCAAACACCTCCCAAATCATGAAAAAGAGACTTTTTACTAATGATTGCTCAGCCTTAGTTTAAGCTCATTTCTTGCTAGCTCTTATAACTTATTTTAAACTGTTTCTCTTCATGTACATTTTGCCTTTGTTTTTTTGTTTTTTTGTTTTTTTTTTTTACATTTCTTTCATTCTGTATGTCTTAATCTTGTCTGTCTGTCTGGTCGCTACCTGGCTGGCTGTCCCTGAGCATCTCCCTCTCTTACTTGCTTGTTCTCTTGTCCCTAGCTCTCTTTCTAGTTATTTTTCTATTCCTCTCTCAAGCCTAGATTCCTCCTCCTACTTATTCTCTCTGCCTACCAGCCCTTCTTATCCCTCTGCTGCTTAGCTGGCCATTCAGCATTTTATTAGACCAAATCAGGTGACTTAGGCAAGAATGATGAAACAGCATTGCATCTTTACATAATTACATAAAACAAATGCAGCATAAACAAATGTAACACACCTTTATATAGAAGTAATATTCCAGGACAGTAGCATGTAGAGTCCTTTGGATGTATGTCCAAGAGTGGTGTCCTAAATAGTGGTTGAAAGAGTTTGTTAGGATTAAGCTTCCTCATCAGTTTTCATCATTGAAAGAAATCAGAGCAGCAACTCAAACAAGTCAGGAGACCAGAGGCAGGGGCTGATGCAGAGGACATGGAAGAATGTTCTTTGGTGGTTTGTTCCTCATAGCTTGCTCAGCTTGCTTTCTGATAGTATCAGGACTACCAGCACAGGTGCGATACCACTCACAAAAGGCTGTGCCCTCCAACATCAATCACTAAATAAGAAAATCCTTTATGGGCTTGCCTACAGCCAGATCTTAAGGAGGCATTTTCTAATTGAGGTTCCCTCTTTTCTGATGACTCTAGCTTGTGACAAGTTGACATAAAACTATCCAGCAAAAGTCATATAGCTGAATCTAGAGGTATCTTTAGTCTGAGTTTTCTGAAGAAA
This sequence comes from Peromyscus californicus insignis, assembly GCF_007827085.1. Classification (NCBI taxonomy): domain Eukaryota; kingdom Metazoa; phylum Chordata; class Mammalia; order Rodentia; family Cricetidae; genus Peromyscus; species Peromyscus californicus. Next base: position 32,003,321 of record NW_026294436.1, on the reverse strand, counting down.
CATCACCCTGATTTCCACAGTGGTTCCATAAGTTTGCAGTCACACCAATGATGGATCCCCTTACCACATATCTTCACCAGCATGAGCTGTCATTTGTTTTTATTGTTTTTTTGACATGTTGACTGGTGTGAGAGTCAACATCGATGTAGTATTGATTTGCATTTTCCTGATTACTAAACATATTGGACATTTATTTAAGTTATTCTCAGGCATTTGTGTTGGTTTAGATCTATTTTGATTTTTAGTGGGGCATGTGTTTTATTGATAAGCAGCTTTTTCAGTTCATTATATATTATAGGTATTAGCCCTCTAAGACATGTGTAGTTGTTAAAAAAATAAAAACAAAACCAAACTTATTCCATTCTGGAGCCTGACATTTTTTTTCCAAATGATGGTGTCCTTTGCTATATAGGAGTTTATCAGTTTCATGAGTTTCACTTTATTAATTCCTGTTCTTAGTCCCATTGCTAATAGTGTTATTTCCAGAAAGTCTTTTACTGTGTCAATGAATTCAAGACTATTCTCCAATATATTTTCTGTTAGATTCAGAGTATGTGGCCTTATGTTGAGGTCATAGTTTCATTTGGAGTTGGATTTTGTGCAGTGTGACTCTAAGGATCTCCTTGTGTTCATTTATATGCTGCCATCCAGTTTGACTAGTACCATTTGCTGTAGATGCTGTCTTTTTTCCAGTGGGTATTTCTGGCTACTTTATCAAAAAGCAGGAGTCCATAAGTATATGGACTTGTGGCTGAATCATCAATTAGATTCCATTAATCAATGTCTGTTTTGTTACGTTCCTCTTTTCACCAATGATATTGTTGGCTTGGATTTTCTCTCTCTCCTTTTTAGTTAATTTGGCTAGGGGTTACTAACCTTACTGAATCACAAGAACCAACTCTATTTCCTTCTTTGTGGTGTATGTTTTGTTTGTTTGTTTCCATCTTATCTCCTTCAGCACTGAGGTTGATTATTGGCATCTCCTCTTCTAAGAAGCTATTTATTCCTTTTGTTCTCAAGCTTTCAGGTGTGCCTTTAAGTTACTAATATGAGATCTCTCCAACTTTTTTTTATGATGATACTTAGTGTCTACAATGCGTCCCATAAGAATGAGCATGTTGTGTTTTTATTTTGATTCAATTTGAAAAAGTTTTCAATTTCTTTCTTAATTTATGTCTTCACTCATTTTTCATTCAGCAGTGAGTCATTCAGTTTCAATGAATCTATAAGATTGCTATTGTTTCTTGGATATTAATGATTGTACTTTTATGCTGGCATCCAGGCATCTGGGTTTGGAGTGATTATGATTCTAGATGTTGATACTTGATCCTGTCCTGGTTGGGTGAGTGTTCTGTTCCTTGGTTTCTATTTCCTTCTCTGGGTCTTAAGATAGTGTGGTGGCTTTGGTTTACCTGGAAGAGAATTCTTCTGAGTCCTTGCCTGATGTGGCCACTGGGGATCCTGGGTAGAATATATTTCTAGTTGGTGGGGATAACTCAGAATATTGGTAATTGACCTGAAGTGAGTGTTGAGAGGGTCCACAAGAATGAGGGTCTGGAATGGGATTTTTTTTGGAGTCACCAGGGAGTAGAGTCAGAGAGGGAAGAGAGGTCTCTGCAAGTAGTCTGGAATAGGACTGGAAATGAGATTGGGGAATTTGCAATAGAGGACAGGAAGGAGAATAAAGATTCCCTACTCATTCCTGGGCCTGCTTGGCCACTTAGTTTCCCGGTAGAGAGCACCCCCTAGTACTGTTGATTTAAATAATGCAATAAATCCCCTTTTGAGAAATATAAATTCATTCTATCTGTCAATTTCTATATTGTAGTACTAACACCTGGAAAAAAGATGGCAAATCCTAGAGGGACTCTGTAAGCACTACAAATTGATCAGCTTCAACTCTAACTGTAAATTGATAAAATGTAAATAGGTTGAAATATAACTGATTTCTGGGCATATTCTTTCAAACATTTTAAATCTATTACTTTGACTTTTTGAACACGAACACAGTATAAAAATAATTTTGAAAAATGCAGTTTTATTATTCAGGAAGAAAAATATTTCAACAATTAAATATTCATATTTCTAGAAATGAAAGTGACCATGTGTTTTACTAGTCACAGAACTTGGCTGTTGGCTGTGTAGAAGATACAACCATAACTTAAAAGTTATATTTGATAGTAGAACAATGTAAAAGTAACTGCTGTAAGTGGATTAAGTGGATATAATAATTGTTATGCAAATTTGTAAAAGGACTCCTTAAACATAATTAAATCAAATTGTTATAGTAGATTAATTTCATTACTTTCTTTTCATCACTAAGTTTTTACTCTTATTACATAAGAAGCTTTCACAAAGGAATATTTATACTAAAATAATTTCAATTTTTAATTGTTTTATTTGGAACATTTCTAACTTATGATTAGTAATCAATGTGCATATCAAGTTGTATTATATTGAGTTGAAACCTGAAAACTACATTGACCAAAACACAATTTATTATGCTTACATTATTCTGCTAGGGAATGTATAAATTATGCTTTGGTGGAATCTCTGAAACCTCAATGTTAATGTAAGTGTTTCTATTGTTCTGTTTAGTGATGTATGTGAGTTTTCTTGAGAGGAATTATTAATTTCCATTTAAATAAGGATTTTTAAATAATTAGCATTACATTTTTGAAAGCTAAAATAATACATCTCAATATGCAATAGCAAATATGAGAGCCGAAGATGAAGAGTGATAGTTCAAACAGATTTATTTGGCCTCAACTATGTGCCAAAAAATTTGAAGAAGTAACTATGGATAGATGATGGTGGTGGTGGTGGTGATGGCAATGAAGAAGATGAAGAAAATATTCATGTAGATAGAGAGTTACAGACAGACTGAAATGTTATGATAGGTTTATAGATATGAAGGAATATCAGAGAATGAATACAAACAAAAACAAAAATCATGTACTCCTATTTACAATTGGCAATTGTTAGGGTATATTATATCTTCTGTGTAAACTGTGACTATTGTAACTGTACCTGTATGATGAGATGTTACATACTGACCAACTCTTACACAAAACTCTTAGAGCAGCCATCATGTAGTAGTAATTCAATTTTGTACTTGATTTGGGGAAAAGGATAGCATGGCTCAAGTTTATGTAAAAGTAAAGACATTTTATACACACACACACACATAAATATATATATTTCATCAAAATACCATTTTATGAATTTCTGAACTCACTAGTCTCTATGTTCTGGAATATTAAGCACATTAAATATTTTATTTTTATCATCTTACCATTCATCCCAGCATATAGTATTGTTCTGTTCCATGAAATGAGTGATTCATGTCTATGCACCCATTTATGCTTAATAAGCATTCATTTGTACACCTTTAATGATGGATTGAATCTGGACACTAGACCTAATGACATTATTACTACTAATACTGAACAAAAATATATGAGAAGTTCATGAACACTATGTCATGAATCTTGCTTAGTGACATTGCAGTTTTTAATAATATAAACAAGTTTGTGAAATGTCTACGGCTCATTAAAGAAATCCCATCATTCTAAATAAATTAAATGTTTACTGCAATTATTCCAAGGCAATAAAATAATGACATATTTTATCCAATGTGTTTCAAGAAAGAAAATTTACCTAGTTTGGTTGATTAATGACTTTGGATTTAATATATGTTCTGTTAGTTTCATGAGTGATTAATAAATGTATTCATAGAACAGTAGATGCAGAGAGTATTGTAATAGTTATAACAGTCCACTTTATCAACATTTATGCATGTAACAAACAGCATAGATTATTGCCATGTGACAAAGCATTAAGTGAGTATACATTCATTCATTACTTTTGTAAACAGTCACATCCTTTGAAGTAGAGTCTTCTTTTTAACTCCTTATAAAGGGAAAAACTCTTTATTCATTACTAGATATAGTTTCCATGTATATCTTAGAATCGAGTTAGATTCTTCTCACTTACTCTGGTCAAAATGCAACTCCAAATGGGTCAACAACTTCAACATAAACTCTGATATTATGTATCTAACAGTGTAGAAATTGGGGATGGGAAATACATATTCACTGCTGGTCAAAATGCAAGCTGGTACAGCCACTACAGAAATCAGCATGGAGAGTCAACAAAGAGCTAGAAATAGGTCCATTACATGGCCAAGCTACACTGTGCTTGGACATCTACTTGGTATCAACTATTATTTAAATAAGAATTGATTTTATTGTATGAAAGTATAAATTTACTTTATTATATAAATGATATTAAAGTTTTAAAGATTAATAAAATAAACTATCTTTTGGAGATATGAAGGTATCATATAAACAATGTTACAACAACAAAAAGTATTATTGATCTCAATGTGATCAATTATTTTTTAGTAACTCCCATAAAATTGTTATTTAAATATCTAATTTATACCAAGGACTAAAAGAAGCTAAAGTTTTTGACCAACAAAGTTATCATTAAAATTGTAAACAAAGAAGTGATTTTAAAAAGTAAGATGCTAAGCTTACAGAATGTAAACATAGACATTTTCTTCATGAAAATTTTCTATTTAGAATTCAAAATACAAACTTGTTATCTAGAAACCTGTTGTTTTTAAATGTTTACTTTTCTTAAATGAAGTAGGGTCATAAACCAGCTTACATATATTTTTGTTTTGTTTTGTTTTACATAACAAACACACAGTAATTTACATGCTATTTCACCCCATACTGAAATTCAAGCCTGGTTTTAGGTGATTTCCAAAATTATTTTCAGCTCTAAAATTGTATTTCCTTTGGAATTACTAAATGATATTTGAGGAATAACTAAATGATGTTTATAATGTATGAAAATGCTACACTTTGATTTAAAATAAGCTATGAAAACTATTCCTTCTATTGATGAGCATTACTAAAATAATTGTATGAATCTATTACATAAAATATTCTACTATTTATAAATGTTACAATTCATTTTCCTGTATGAAACATATATATACACACACAATTTAAGCAAGAAAAATAATTTAGTTATCTTCAATTTCCATTGTCAGTATTTTTACATTACTTAAAGGGTTAATTGAGAGATCTCATGAATAATTTTTATTTTTAAGTATTTATAGAAGATCATTTAAGAGCTATCATCTATTATGTGCAATATGCTATCTTCATATTAAACCCACGTTATAGAAATGAGAGAAACTAGTGATTATTTGGTCCTATACTTCTAAAGGGAAAATCTGAATCTTAAGTAGTAATTATGAAAATCTGAACTACAATTTAAACGAAGTGTTCTTGGGGTGGTTATTTTTCCTTTCTTTTCTGAAGAATAACCATGTATTTAATTCTACATGTAATTGCACATCACTCATTCTTGAACTTCTAAATTATTTTTTTAATTCTCTGTGTATTTCTTTTCATTCTGAGCCAAACTGTTTTTCAGCAATACATTATTACTGAGTCTGTAGTTAAAATATTTTTGTTTCTCCTTGTCTACAGCTAAATAGTTTATGCTTCTTTCTGATATGTTGAGGGGAGAAACACGATTTGTGTGTGTGTTAGAACTGCAAAAGAACCCCACCTCCATTCAATAGCCTTTTCATTCTCCAAGAAAGCATAGCCTTTGACAGAGAAAGAGCATTGCAAAGACAATGGGCCTTATGCAGAGCTAGTGATTCTGAGGAAGGTTAATGGCTTGAATTGCAGGAATTCCAATGTACAGACTGTAATTGGGTGAGTCTGATAAAAGCCTGCAGGATGATATGAAAGGAAAACATCTGCTTCTTCATGACAATGACTGTCTTTCACTTTAGGATGTCATTTTTCCCTTGTGTTAATAGCACATTTGTTAAAATCTCATATACTAATTAATCAGAGGTTAAAGGAATATAAAATCATTAAATTTAATTAAAGTTATTTTATTTCCCCCTTTAATGTTCTTTTCAGGCCAATGTTCTACTGTAGTACATAATTTTATTTGGCATTGAAAGCAGACAAAGACCAAAGTTCTTCTGTTTTTAAGGAAGTACCTATTTATTTATTTATATATTGGTTGGAGAATGAGTTATTCCTATAAGAAATATTACAGATTATTGTTACTGATAACATTTATTTAAATCTTCAATGATGTACTTTGAAAATTTAGTGTAGACGTTGTTGGGAAGATTAGAAAGGTTCTAGAAATTGAAAAAATTGCCTTGCCTAGAGTGTGGGCAAAGCCTTTACTAGGATAGGATTCACCACTGTGGTTTGGTTACTAATCAGTTCACCTTGGGTTAATCAAATAGAGATGACCTAGGATCTGGCTAAATCAAAGAATCCATTAAAAGAGATAAAATTTTAGATACATTTTTTTTTTGGCCTGAAAATAGCAACATTCAGGCAAGGAACTTCCTACAAAGTGGGGAGAGTTATGGTGAGAAACTGAGAGCAGACTCTAGGAGCTGAAAGTAATTTCCATTGAATGTTAAAAGTAAAATACAACCTCCATCAAATAAATACAAGAAGCTGTTCCTTGAATGAACTGAAGGAGCCAGGAAGTAGAAATTCCCTAAGTGAGGTTCCAAGAGAGGTCTCTGCAGTGTGGCTAAGATCTCCATTTAGTCCCCTGAGGCCATGTGCAGAGGACACAGTTAACGTGACTGGACTCTGATTCATGACATATCCATGATCACATTAAATCCCTTTATTTTGTGCAAAGAATATACATTAAGAAAATTTTAAATGTAACATATATGCTCAAAACTTCAGTTTTAAGATTTACTTATTCCTGCTGCATGTTATCTGTTTCTCATGCATCTTCTTTTCAGTTAATAAAATTATGATTCTACCTGTGGTTTTAACCAGAAACTTAAGTCACTTTTATTTCTGTAGTTGTTAGTTCTCTACATGCAATCATTCAGCAATACTGTTAAGTAACTGTGTCTTCAAAGTTTTTCAAATTTAATCATTTCTAATTGTTTCTCCAGACAAACAATGATGGGAACCCCACTCCTCATCTTCACTTGGGTTATGGATTTTAGAGTTTGCTCTTATCTTTGACAAAAATCTATTTTGTGTCCTCTCTAAAACCAGGCAAATAGCCCTCCAGAAGAACTATAGCTTTGATTAGGCAAGGAATTTATAATTTGTTCTTTTATTTTTCTTAGCAGACTTGAGTTTGAGAGGGATTTGCTTTTTTTTTTCTTCTTTGATTTTTTGAGACAGGATTTCTCTGTGTACCTTTGGTGCCTGTCCTGGATCTCGCTCTGTAGACCAGGCTGACCTCGAACTTACAGAGATCCATCTGGGTCTACCTCCCGAGTGCTGGAATTAAAGGTGTGCATCACCACCACCCAATTTGGGATTTGCTCTTCAACAGTAATATTTAAATATATATTTTAAAAGCAATATTGTGTACTTTGATGTTGAGAAACCAAAGTAAGAACTTCAATGAGTTAGGATAACTGTACACTGAGGGTAAGAAGAGTCTTGGGAAAATAAAATTTGAAATTGTTTCATTTTGTTAAGTGTTTTAGCATCCTGTGTGTTGTATTAACAGAATCTAAGACTGGTTCTTCCCTTAATCTCATTAAAGTTAATTGCTTAAAATACTAATCTTTTAAAATTAATATTCATTAATATCAATGGCCTCAATTGACTTATAAAAAGACACAGGCTAACAGGATGGACATGAAAACAGGATCTATCCTTCTGCTGCATACAAGAAACACACCTCAACTTCAAAGACAGACACTACCTCAGAGTAAAAGGCTGGGAAAAGATTTTCCAATCAAATGGACATAAGATCAAGCTGGAGTAGCTATGCTAATATCTAATACAATAGATTTCAAACTAAAATCAATCAAAAGAGATCGGGAAGGACATTACATATGTATTGAAAGGTTTACAACAAGCCCCCACGCTCGGGCGTGTTCGCATATACATGGCAGACACTTCCGCCTAGCCAGGTCCAGGTCAGGATAGCCATTTCCGGGTCAGGGCATCTCGCGTGACCAAGATCCGTGATGTTCCATTGGTTACGTAGGTGCACAACGTGGCCATGTGATCTACGCACTTGCATGTAGTAGTGATGCTGATCTGTCCACACCCAGCCTTTAAAATCTGGCGCCATGTTCCCAGTTCCTTCTTCTTCTTCACACATGTGCTTTCCACAGGCCTGTTCACTCTCTGTCCCTTTACCTTTAATAAAACTCTTGTTAGCGGATTCTGTCATGTTTCGTGACATTTCCTTGCAGGGTAAGAACACAGCGCAGCCGAAAAACTAACATGTATCACAGGGAAAATTCACCAAGATGAAGTGTCAATTCTGAACATTTATGCCTGTGGTGATATCATATTTGGGCTGAAATGTGGTAATATTTTATTTGTGCTTTTTTTTTTTTTGGTTTTTCGAGACAGGGTTTCTCTGTGTAGCTTTGCGCCTTTCCTGGAACTCGCTTTGGAGACCAGGCTGGCCTCGAACTCACAGAGATCCGCCTGGCTCTGCCTCCCGAGTGCTGGGATTAAAGGCGTTTGTGCTTTTTTTTTTTAAATAGTACATCTTTATTATTTTCATTACTCTATACCTGACATGCCAGAGATATTTTTCATTTTTTTATGTGTTTTTTTTTTTTTTTTTTTTTTTTTTTGCAATACAATTCAGTTCTACATATCAGCCACGGATTCCCTTGTTCTCCCCCCTCCCATCCCCCTCACCTTACCCCAACCCCCCCCCATTCCCATCTCCTCCAGGGCAAAGCCTTTCCCACAGACTGAGGTCAACCTGGTAGACTCAGTCCAGGTAGGTCCAGTCCCCTCCTCCCAGGCCGAGCCAAGCAGTCCTGCATAGGCCCCAGGTTTCAAACAGCCAACTCATGCAATGAGCACAGGACCCGGTCCCACGGCCTGGATGCCTCCCAAACAGATCAAGCCAATCAACTGTCTTACCCATTCAGAGGGCCTGATCCAGTGGGGACCCCTCAGCCATTGGTTCATAGTTCATGTGTTTCCATTCATTTGGCTATTTGTCCCTGTGCTTTATCCAACCTTGGTCTCAACAATTCTTGCTCATATAAACCCTCCTCATTCTTGCTAATTGGACTCGCAGAGATCCACCCAGGGCCTAGTCATGGATCTCTGCATCCAGATCCCTCAGTAGATGGCGCTTTCTTAGAAAATTGGGAATCCATCTCCCCCAAGATCCAGCTATACCACTCTTGGGCATATACCCAAGGAATGCTCAACCACACCATAAGAGCACTTGTTCAGCTATGTTCATATCAGCATTGTTTGTAATAGCCAGAACATGGAAACAACCTAGATGCCCTTCAACTGAAGAATGGATAAACAAAATGTGGTACATATACACAATGGAATACTACTCAGCAGAGAAAAACAATGACATCATGAGGTTTGCAGACAAATGGATGGATCTAGAAAAAATCATCCTGAGTGAGGTAACCCAGACTCAGAAAGACAAACATGGTATGTACTCACTCATAGCAGGATACTAGATGTGGAACAAGGCTGACATGTCTGCTACTCACATCACCAGGGAGGCTACCTGGAAAACAGGACCCCAAGAAAGACACGGGGATCGCCCAATGACAGAGAAATGGAATGAGATCTACATGAACAGCCTGGACATGAGTGGGGGTAGTGAAAGGCTAGGGTCGAGGGAAAGAGAGCTTGGGGGAGCGGGAGATCCCAGCTGGATCAACAACAGAGAGGGAGAACAAGGAATAGGAGACCATGGTAAATGAAGACCACATGAGAATAGGAAGAAGCAAAGTGCTAGAGAGGCCCACAGAAATCCACTAAGATACCCACACAACAGACTGCTGGCAATGGTCGAGAGACAGCGCGAACTGACCTACTCTGGTGATGGGATGGCCAAACACCCTATTTGTGCTTTTTATAAATAAAGTTTGCCTGGAGATCAGAGGAAATAGCAAGCCATTTTAAATAAACAAAGAAGTCAGGCAGTGGTAGCACATGCCCTTAATCCTATCACTTGGCAGACAGGATCTCTGTGTGTTCAAAGCTAGCCTGGTCTATGTGCTAATAGCCAGCCAGAGTTGCATGGTGAGAAACTTGCCTCAAAAAAAATAAATAAATAAATAAAAAGAAAAGAATAAAAAGAAACACAGGTCCTTATGTAACTTTAAGGTGAGGAACTTGGGGACAAAGAAAAATTTTCTTCCTCCCAACAACTGGAAACTCAGGGCAAGAGTTTGGGTCCAATGCTAGCAGGGGTGGATGGCCCTATTTGCACCATGGGGATGGACTTCTAAGACCTACATAGCTGAATCTACTCTGAAAAGAAAAAGGAGAGGCTATAGATGTGCTATAGATAAAGAGGTAGATTATTGAATCTACTTTTAAAAGGCAACTACAAGTTTTAAATATTTTACATTGGATTGAATTTTTGTATATTATATACAAATTATATATATTGGAACAAATTTGAAATTGATTTTGATAGAAAATACTGCATGTACATTTCTTATCTTGTTCAAGATATTGTTCCTATACAGTTCATTTAGCAATATAATGCAATCTGCTAATCCTTGAATGTTATTATTACCAACCAGTAGGATATAAAGAAATAAAAGTTAGTAGTTAGACATTACAATCGAACTTGTAGTCATATTAGGTATGTTTTCAAGGTCAAGCAGAGGTGTATTTTAGATAGACCGTTCATCTTCAAACCCTTCAGAAATCTATAGAATATGGTATTTAAAATGTTCTAATAACATATATATTTTCTTTTTTTAATGACTATGAGACATGTCTGTTCCTGGCAGCACAAATCTACTTAAGAGAAGATATAGGCATTGAAGAAAATGCATATGGAGTTAACTTTCATTGCGGCAAAAGTTAGCCACTAGACAAGAAAACGCCCTCACATCGACTGCTGACAGTATGCTAAAATGAACAAACAGGACACAAAACAAAGGACTACTGATTCTTGCCAAGACAAGTGTGGCTGCAGCTTTGGCAACACGGCTGGTGGCTTTCCCTATTTCCTTGATCTCTCTAAGGCTTTCATCCCTACATTTGACTCCATGTTTCTTATTTAATAAGACCATTTAGAAATTCATCTACATATGCCCCAAATACAAGGGCACCCACATTTGTAAAAGAAATATTACTAAATTTAAATTGCACATCAAATCCCACACACTAGTAGTGGGAGAATTCAACACCCCACTCTCACCAATGGACAGGTCTGCCAGACAGAAACTTGACAGAGAAATAAGGGAACTAACAGATGTTATGACTCACTTTTCTTATAAGCATTATTTCGTTTACACATGATAGCTTTAGTTTTCAAATAGCTCTTCAAAACTATCATGACTCATCATTTATTTAGTCTACAAAACATCCAGAACCCTCAAATCTTCTTTCATCTATTTTTATTTTGAATTCATTATGAATTCACACATATACTCTCATTTTATTAAATTACTTGGATTTCTTGTGAAATCCACATCAATACCAAACCATTCTTATAATATTACATAGAAAGTGCACCAATGTAGTCCAAAAACCCTAGTCACAAGTGTCCTCATATGCTCTCCTTTCAAACTGAAGACTAGTGCAGTCCAGGATCTGTAATTTGCTTCTCACGTTCAAACATTCTACTAATTCTTGAAAACAATGTAATAATTAAAGAAAAAGAGACCATGGATTTGAGAGTGAAAGGGTTGGGTAGAAGCTGTTAGAGGGACAATATGGAAGGACAAAATGATGTAATTATATTTTATTTATATTTATATTTATTTATTTATTTGGTTTTTTTGAGACATCGTTTCTCTGTGTAGCTTTGTGTCTTTCCTGGAACTCACTCTGTAGCCCACTCTGACCTTGAACTCATAGAGATCTGCCTGGCTCTGTCTCCTGAGTGCTGGCATTAAAGGCGTGCACCACAGCTGCCCGGAGTAATTTTATTTTAATTTCAAAATATTATTTTTTTAAAAAAAAACACTTCCTATTTGGGCAGTATTGGTGTTAGCTCTCTTTTTTTTAAATGTTTGAGCCTTTAACATTGTAAGATGTGCTTCAAATAGGTAGTTCCTATTTGAATTCCTCAAAAGAGTTACTTTCTTTTCTTGACAATCCTTTAAAATAGGGTAGTGTCTGCCTCCTTGAGTGCACTGGATTTAAACATTGTAAAGACAGAACTTGAAATCCAATAGATAAATGTGAGATCTGTAAGAGAATACTTCTGGGAGTGTTAATAAAATTTCATGTCTATTGGGAGTGTTCCTATTTTTGTCGGCTCTCACCTGCTTTCCACAGTTAGTATTAATGATGTTAATTTTGTTTAATAAAATTTATTAAAGCCTAATGAAACCTTTAAAAGTGTGGTTTAACAAAAAGGTGGGTAGAGCTGGTGAGATGATTCAACAGGAAAGGGCACCCACTGTCAAGCATGACAACCTGAATTCCATCCATGGAACCTACATGAAGAAGGAGATAAACAGCTCCCACATGCTGTCTTCTGACCTCCATATGGTAGATGCACACACACACACACACACACACACACACACACACACACGCACACAACGCATGCACGCACATACACACACACACACACCACCCCACATAACACATTTTTAAGAAAACACCTGCACTAAAATTAAGCTGTTTGAACTGTGTTGTGTTCTAAATGTAAAATGCATTTTAGTTCTTGAATATGAAATGTTAAATATCTAGAAAATTTTTCATATTTACTACATGTTAAAATGGTAATATTTTGTACATATTTAGTCAAATAAAATGTTCATATTTTTAAAAACACTGGTTCATCATTTTAGGTTTTTTTTCTCCTTACCTCTTCTATTTCGTCATCTTTATTCACAGGTAAAGGCCTTGCTCCTCACTGTAATGAAAACATTGGAGAAATCATAAAATTTTCACAGATATCTTTTATCTCTTGAATTCATTTTCTGGAAGCCTCGCTTATGTGTTTTTATATCCCCTTGACAGGGATTAACCAACATTCCTCAGCTGACTTCAAATACTATTAAGTGTACAAAAAATATAGTAATAGTTACGTTAAAGACATTTTAGTATAATGCCAGTTGTCAAGAGACAGAGGTAGAGAAATTGCTGCAAGGTGAAGCCAGGCTGGACTGCATAATAAAACCTTGTCTCAACAAAATAAAAATCCCAGCAATTTTAATCAATTAATTAATTATTTATTGCAGCAGTTCATCACTATAAATTATATTTTCCCCTCAGGTACATAGTCAAGTATTTAACCTTTTTGTTATCACTCTTTTCTTAAGGCTTTTAAAACGCAACATTCAAATTCTTGGTTAGATAACTAACGCAAACCATTCTTCTGTTTGTGATAAAGACCCTTGAAATAACTCATATCCTTTACTGTTTCCAGTTCTTCAGCCTATTCTCCATTCTGACATAAATGCAGTAGAATGAGTGGCCACTTCTAAACCTACTAAACTTCATCAGTATATTCACCTTATGCTCTGTGCCTCGGTGTTTGCTCTTCCATTAACTCAACACCAATTGTTTAGATTATAGTTTTGAAATAATTTGTAAGCTGACACCTCTCAGCTTTATACTTCTAGATTCTGGACTCACATATCTACATTCTTACACATCTCTTACTGTTAATTTTTTCCAAATATAAAATGCTCCATATACACATATTTCATCATCCACTCACTATCTCAGGTGATAATTCCACCTTTCCAGGTGTTCAGGTCAAATGAGTTATGTTTTCTTTCTTTCCTTTCTCAAAGCATGTCTCTATCGCCCTCATTCTCTCTGTTTTTCCATTACATTTTTCCATTATGAAAGCTAATATTGTAAATTTAATAGGATATACTGGAAAATCTAAGAGACTATGCTGATCAAGTAAAGGTTCTTCGTTTCCCATATCCATATCTGTTCTTTGTCTTGGGAGACTTTAGCATGACTCTTATAGTTCTTACGAATGTACAATATATGCCAGGTCCTAAAGCTCGACACACTTTGCTGCAACTGAAAGCAGTACATTATTTTGTTTATAGTTGAATGGTAATTCCCTCTTTATATCACACACTTCTTTGTCACTCTATCCATTGAAGGATATCAAGTTTTATTCCATATCTAGGCTATGACGAATTGTGCTTCAACAAAAAATGGCATTGTAAGTACTTCTTTGATGTGACAATTTCCCTTCTGTTTATACCCAGTAGCAAGATGATTTGGTGTATCATTTATTTTTTGTTTATTTCCTTCTTTTTTTATTTGAGGAGAGTCCATACTGTTTTCCCTGAAGGCTGTTCTGATTAATGTTCCTTCCAGCAGTGTATAAGGGTTCATTTTTTGCCTACATCCTCACCTGCATTCATTATGTGTTGTTTGGTGGCCTGCACGTTTAATCCTAAAACTCATGAGGTTGAGTGAGGTCAGCCTGATCTACACAGCTAGTTTCAGGCCAGTCAGGGCTACCTAGTGAGACCCTGTCTCAAAGCAACAACAAATAAACAGACAAAAGTTCTCCAATAGAATTGAAATGAACAAAGATCTTAATGAATGACCAGATATCTGGACTTGAGAAGTCTGTGGAGGCAAAGGGCTTTCAGTGCTAAAGAATAGCAGGCAAATTTGGGAAGTTGTCCACCTGTGGTAATAGGCCCTATTTTTCTCCCTAACAGTATTTTCTGTACATCTTATTGTGACTCACTTTTCCCCAGCGAATGAAGGCTCCTTTCTTTCCCTCTAACATACTGAATGCTTTGCTTTGCTATCAAAATAAATTTGATAGCTTCTGTGTTGCCTTGACTCCTTTAAATGGCTACCTCGTTTATTTCCTTTTAGCTTTCTCTGTGGCAGTTCTTCCGAATACAGAGTGAATAATGCATCACTCTTTCACAACCACTTTGAACCATCCTACTGCCTCAGGCTTCAGATTATGTCACAAGCACAATTATTATGAAGAAAAAAATAAGTAATGCATAACTTGCAAAATCAGAAAAGTTACATTTTTGTACATCGCACAATATTAAAAAAAAGGCACACCACTAGGTACATTTAGTTTTATAGCATGTAAGCTTAATTGATATTAATTTTGATAGTTCATAAACAAATTCTTGATATTAACTCTTGCTAATAAAACTCTCTCTCTCTCTCTCTCTCTCTCTCTCTCTCTATATATATATATATATATATATATATATATATATATAATATTAGCGAGAAAGAGGAGGGTTTATATGTGCGAGAATTGTTGAGACCAAGGTTGGATAAAGCACAGGGACAAATAGCCAAACGAATGGAAACACATGAACTATGAACCAATGGCTGAGGGGTCCCCAACTGGATCAGGCCCTCTGAATGGGTGAGACAGTTGATTGGCTTGATCTGTTTGGGAGGCATCCAGGCCGTGGGACCAGGTCCTGTGCTCATTGCATGAGTTGGCTGTTTGAAACCTGGGGCCTATGCAGGGTCACTTGGTTAGGCCTGGGAGGAGGGGACTGGACCTGCCTGGACTGAGTCTACCAGGTTCATCTCAGTTCTCAGGGGAGGCTTGCCCTGGAGGAGGTGAGAATGGGGGGTGGGCTGGGAGGAAGGTGAGGGGGCCGGGAGGGGGGAGAACAAGGGAATCCGTGGCTGATATATAGAACTGAACTGTATTGCAAAATAAATAATAATAATAATAATAATAATATAGTTGTAAATTTTGCTTTTGCAGGTATGGAAGAAAAGTATTCAATTTTGATAGTAAATTCAACTTTAACAACTATAATAGCTGTATGCAAATCATTTTAGACTTTTGTAAAATTATAATATAAATAGTTGAGAGTTTCTTAAAAAAACTTACTTTTACTTCCTTAATATTCTTCCATATGAATATCTTCTATTCTGTAAGTTCATTTTTGTCTGTTTTTAATTATTTTAATGGTGTATTTGTGTGTGTGTGTGTGTGTGTGTGTGTGTGTGTGTGGTTATAACCACCTGTGTGCAGGTATCAATGGAGGCCAGGGCCCTGGAGTTGGAGATGCAGCTTGTTATTAGATGACATACGTAGGTGCTATGAACCGAGAGCTGGTCCTCTGGAAGAGTAGAAAGCAGTCTTTACTACTGAGCTTTCTCCCTAGTGTAGCTGGAGTGTTTTTCTCCGGGTCCCGACAAGCCACGGCAGTCCTTTAGCCCACTATAAACATACAAAATAAACATACTGACGCTTATATTATTTGAACTGCTTGGCCTACTGGCTCAGGCTTCTAACTATCTAGTTTTTACATCTTAAATTAACCCATTTTTATAAATTTATACCTTGCCACATGGTTCGTGGCTTACCAGTATCTCACATGTTGGTACTCATGGCAGCGGCTGGCAGCAGCTCCTGACTCAGCCTTCCTGTTCCCAGAATTTTCTTTTTTGCTTGTCCTGCCTATACTTTCTGCCTGGCTACTGGCCAATCAGCATTTTATTTATATAGAGCAATATCCACAGCACCCTAGTCTTCAATTGTGTAAGTTTCCAAGAAGGATGTCTTTACTTGACTAAACGGCTTCTTTTGAAAGTTTCAGAAAACTTAATCTTAAGTGTTAAATGAATTCTACAAATGAGGTGATAGTAATCAATTAAAACGTATATAAGTGACAGCAATATGAGAAGCCAGGCAAAGCTGTATCATACATAAGCAAGGAAATAGACAGCAACACTGCATTTAGAGTAAGTTCTGAGCAGCTTCCCTTTCCATCAAATTCTATAAGATATCAATTCTGAAAATAAATATATTCTAGGATCACTGAAGTTTAGTATGCTGGAAGTCACTTCTGATACACACACACACACACACACACACACACACACACACACACATATATATATATAAATGTTATGTGGCTAATTGCTTGTAAAATTACTCATATTCTTTTATTTGTCAATTTACATTGTACAGCTTCAAGAGAAGAGAATTAATTTTATGAAGTTTCATTAACATTGTAAGTATAATTCTCTAAAGATTCATTTCATGCTCTCCACCATTTTTGATTGATTGACATAATGGGAAACCAACTGACTAGTAATTAAGTAAGATGAAAGACACAAGTCACCACTGAAATAGAGGTTTGGAGAATGTCATCATCCAGTCCATGAAACACATAAGCTTTCAAGACATTACACTGTAATGAGGAGGTTTTTTTATGATTGAAAGGTACCCTTCCTCAGTGTTCCATTGTTATATATATATATATATATATATATATATATATATATATATATATATATATATATATAACTATATGCTATGTGCTTTATAAACAAAAAATGCCTCTTCTTTCCTTCTCTGATGCTGGAAGTCCTGTTATCCCAATGCTCATTTATGTGAAGAAGACAAACTTGATATGGAGGCCAACCCTGGATACTTAAAAAGTTCTACTACAGTTGTGCAAATGGAGAAAGTCCACTTCAAGAACAAAGAAACAAAGAAAAAGGAAATATTCCTTTCAAGAGGAGACATAAATCTTAGTGACAGACAGCTCAACACACCTGATTTTCAGTCCTTGTTTTGCCAGATATCATTTTCAACCTACCAAAAACATAAATGGATGTGAAGAAGCACTTACTTTTAGAGGAAATAAATTGAGAGAAACAAGTCTGTGTTTGTGTGTAAGACAATGGAGCTCTTTGTAAGGAGAGAAAATAATGGATTTGACAATCAGAATGCATCACATAAAGACATAGTGTTCTACTAAGTGCTTGTGGGAGAAGTATTTTAGATGGGAGATAGTAAGGAGTCTCTCTGTCTAGTGAGCCAGCTCCCAAATAATGACATGGAGACTACTTATTTAAAAAAATAGAGGACAATCATTTACTGTATCATGAAAGTGCCAAATTTGAAGAGAGTAGGGACAAGTAATTCATGTAATAGGAATCTAAGTCTACTGTTTACCAGGGGTAGAGGAAGATGTGTCTTGATAACTAGTTCATTTGCAATCTTGTCCAGAATATGGGAGAGAAACTCCCAGTTAGTCTGTGCCTTGGCGGTGGCGATGCTAAACCTTATAGAAGAGGTGGCACAGAAGCAAGAGCTGCATGTAGGTAGACTTGGACTGTGAGAAGTCACTCCTCCATGAGGAAGATCCTCCTCTAGGTCCAGGACTTCAGCCTGTTCTTGCCTCCAATGTGGAATTTTCTGGAATTATTCTATTACTTTTAGAGTTCCGTTACTTTGTTAAATCACTGTTGCATAAAGATGAACAGTCCAAACACACTCTGCTCAAGAAAGGACATATAGCAGACATAAAATACTTTCAAAAACAGCAGTGAAACAAAAAAAAGTAATTAGAGAAGGAGCACCATAGGGTGACTATGGCTAAAGGGCTCCTTTCTGCTTTTAACAGAGGGAAGCTTCCTAGTGATAAGCACTGAATGTGTGATGTCATTGTGCTATTTTTTTCATGTCTTAAGATTCCTTTTGCTTATTCTTCTTGAACAGCATTTTTAATAATACACCATCTCCTGTTTCCATTACTGGACTCTCAAATCCAGGTCACTTTATTCATCCATATCGTTATAGAGTCAGGTACTGAGCAAGCAGGAACAGCATGCTTTCCCACTAAAATTCACTAAATTACAGATGCCAAGATTCACAAGCAAGACCTGTGCTTGCCATGTATCAACTACACCTTACTGCTCAATTAAATACTAGTCTTAGATTATAATCCAAGTTGAGCCCTTTCCCAGACTCCTCTCAATTAGGGATCAATTAGGCAAGGAATGTGTTTCTTGTCCACAATGGAGATAACCAGTCAATATCTTAAACTCTATGGATCCCCACAAGAGCATGCCCTGTCAGACATTTTCCAAGAGTAAAACACTAAGAACGTCTGTGACAGACTGTAAAAATGGGTGCCAAGCAGAGCCTTGGAGCATGAGTAAATGTTTCATGCTGTGAAATATTTGCAGCAGGGAATACACTACACGCTGCCACACAGAGTCACATATACGTTCTAGAAATGAAGCAATGGAATTCAAAGCATCAACAATAAAGTCAAGGGTTTTGTTTTTCAATCATTTGTTCTAAATAAGTTGAATTGTGTCTTTGAGAAAATGTCTGTTGGTATCTTAATTACAATATCATTGAATGTATCTGGCCTTACTTCAAAATGAGGTCACTGTAGCTATAGGATAGATATGGTTACACTAAAATATATTGGACCCTCTGTCAAATATTTGTCCTGGTAGGCAGATAAAGATACATGTGCAGAGATAAGGAGAGAAAAGTATCAGTGTGAGCAATCTGTAAAAAAAAAATATAATAAAATATTGGTTGCCACACTAAAAGAGAAGCTAAGCGTGGGAAATATTCTGTCAAAGGCCTTATTGGAAAACAACTCTGCTAATTTCTTCAATTTATGGTAGGAAAGAATTTACAGAAAGTAATTATTGTTGTTTTCGGAAACTTTATTTATGATACCTTTCTTAGGAAATCTGAGGAAATTAAATGATCTCCAGAGTTATCAGTCCTGCTATCCCTGATATAAAAGAAATAGTGAATAGAATAGGGCTGCTAGATTCTAGGTATACAAGTGCTGGGGTCAGAAAAGGCTTTGGTCTGAATTTATGCAAAACTCAAATTATTAAATGAGATGAAGGGAACTAGATATACTAAATACACATTTTGAGGCATTGCTGTGTTTCTATTTGTACATGTCTCTATTAAAAAGGACATTTCCAGAATTTTCTATTAAAGGAAAACTTAAGTGTAGAGTAAATGACAATTATTAGACAATTTAATGTTTTCCATGTGTACTTAAATGACTTTTAGTGGTCAAAAAGCCTGAGATGCAGACTAGTCTAGGCATAACTGGGTTTTAATGGGTACTTTCAAGTAGCCATTCTTCAAAGGAATAATGTTCTTTTTATTTAGTACTACCTTCAGAAAATGACTGCTAAGAAGAAAGAATGACTAAAGGGAAGAGGAAGAAAGGAGACACATTTTATACATTTTCACAATGATTTAACCACATTTAATATAATATATATTTTACAATATATATTTTACTTTTCAGAGATTTCTATTTTTCCATGTTAACTGTGACTCTTATTCATATTTTATTTTCACATTGTCTCATTGAGCAAAACTTCTCTCAATGTCTTCATAGTCCAAAGCATATAAATTGTAGGTATTCTATTTAGCAAAATTAAAACTGTGTTAATCATTTCTTTTTTTAAAGAAACTGAGTAATTATTTACTGATTATGAACTCTACTTCTCAGTGATATAACAATGCATTCATCCAAGTGTACAGGCCTCATGAGAAACTGACATCTACATAAGCAGAACATAATGAGTTTGTTTGTCTGGCTATGCAGTTTTACATATAAATATATATGTGTATGTATAAATAAAACATATATTTATACATACACTTAAATATATATGTATACATATATTTGTATGAATATATATACACACACATATAAATGCATATACCTATATATCTATTTATATGTAAGACCAAAAAAATGAGATTATAATTGACCTTCTGCATCTTCCATCAACTCTATTTCCCTTCAGAATTTAGTATCTTTTAGACTGCCAAGCAGAAATTTTCTGAGTGATCTGTCTTTGATCATAATCTATCATGAAGAAAAAAAAGAAATAAAATCTAACTTTGAGCAAACTATTTTTTAGTAACTTACACCTGTGCCAAGGAAATTGTAAAATAGTGAAATACCTCCATTTCTCATTGCAATCATGTACAATCGTCTCGTCTAGAGCACTTACCAAAATTGTTTGAGATTTAAGCAGTGAATTACCATCTTTCAGCTGTTAAATTCAGGTGCCAAGGATCCTTAGTCCCACTAGGAGTGCTTAGATGTAATGAGCATTCAGTGAACACTGACTGGGAGCTACTACGTACTAAGGACAGAGTTGAAAAACTCACTTGGCAAGAATATAATCTATATTTGTACACAAGACCATTGCAAGGGGTTTCAGTAACAACCAAACACCCAATGAATATGAATCTCACTAAGACCAAATAAGAAAATGAATAATTGAACTTTGAAATTTGGAGGTTAGCTACAAACATAATTTAAATAGTAGACAAATAGGAGCCAAAACACATGAGCATGGAATACTAGTTTGTTCTTATGGTAGCGTTCCAAACATAAATGGAAATGTGAATAAGAAATTGGATTAGTGTACTTTATGGAATGATTTGAATATCTGCTAGTGAATATTTTACTCAATGTTTGTGGTGATACATTGTGCACCCCAATATAGTGTGTACCCTAATAAACTTATCTGGGGATCATAGGACAGAGCCAGCCACTAGATTTGACATAGAGGCCAGACAGTGGTGGCACACACCTTTAATTCTATCACTTGGGAGGCAGAGATGCATCAGGATTACTGTGATTCAAGGCCACACTGGGAACAGTGCCAGGAGTGGTGGCACACACCTTTAATCCCAGCACTTGAGATCTCATATCTTTGCTTGGGAAGCACACATGACTTTAATCCCAGGAAGTGACATGGTTGGGTGGTGAACAGTATATATGAGACAGGAACTAAGCAGTAGTTCAACTGAGACCCTCGGGGTGAGGACTCCGAGGTTTTCAGTCTGAGAATTTTTGGAAACGGGATCGGCTGAGGAGTTGGTGAGGTGAGGTTGACTGTGGCTTGTTCTGTTTCTCTCATCTTTCAGTGTTCACCCGTATAAATGGCTGTTTCTTTTTTTTGTATTATTAATAAGACTAGTTAGCAGTTCATGTTGAAAATGTTTAAGATATTTATTTTATAAATTAAAATAAGTAAAATGAAGTTCATAATTGGTCAACTTATTGATTACTCATGTATTCTTATTTGCACTATATTATTCTTTTTTTTTTTTTTTTTTTTTTTTTTTTTGGTTTTTCGAGGCAGGGTTTCTCTGTAGCTTTGCGCCTTTCCTGGGACTCACTTGGTAGCCCAGGCTGGCCTCGAACTCGCAGAGATCCGCCTGCCTCTGCCTCCCGAGTGCTGGGATTAAAGGCGTGCGCCACCACCGCCCGGCCTATATTATTCTTAATGCTCAATTATTTTTCTAAGCGTATTGACAGACTTCAGCTTCCTCTTCTTTAGAGGCTAAAGTAAAAGCTTTATTATTTAATATATTTTCAATCAAAGCATGCCTTCAAGAAAAAGGCAATAGAAATGCACCAAACAGAAATTAGCAAAGGAGAAATGAAGAGATAAAGCATTTATTTTCAGTAGACTAACACTATTGAGTTTAACTAGATACATTGGCTTCCCAGGCAGCTGGAAAGTTCCAGTCACATTATTACAGGTAAATAAGACTGCTGAGATTTCATGTTCAGGTTATAGAATTGTCTTGGTTTCCCACTAGACTGGTAGAGATCATTCCTACAAGCATCTGGTTCTGCAGCCAGTGGTAAATTCCATGGACATTGATTTCTCAGTTCTTCCAATATCTTTGTAAATGTCAAATTCCCATTAACTACTATTCTGCATCAATGTCTGACTAGTAATGTTATCCTCAGAAGAAGGACAAGAACTACTCATGGCACCTGCCCACACTCGAAAACTTAAACTTATAGAACATGAACGGAACATAGATAAAGTCTACTGAAGGGCATGAAATATCAGTGATGCACAGGGAGCTTTGGGAGATGTTAACCATAAGCCACCTGAAACTGATACAAAATTGAATAAAATGATTTTGATGCTTTAGAAAGTGTAAAATTTCCTAGTTATGTTCCTTTTCTATAAGAAAGAAGAAAGCTTTGGCAGAAAATGTAAGATTTTGATGAACAAACCTTGTTATAAAGATGACTGGCTGATCAAAAAGACACCAATTAACCTTTAAATAATGAACTAAAAAGTGAAGATATATAGAAGAAATACCCCAAATCTATTATTAAGGAGTGAAAATAGCTTTCAAACATACTACAAGTCAGCTTTAAATTATGAAGAGGAGAAACTAGCCAAGAACAAATTTAATCAAATAACCATCACGCACTGCTTTAGTGTTATGTATGTTTCTGAATAGAGCTAAATATTTTTCTTTGATGTAAAACACATATACTGATTCTCTTTTTAGGTAATGTGTTAGCTTTCTGTTAATTCAACAAAATACCTTAGAGAAATTACCTTAGAAGAAAGAAAGACATTTTTTGTGTGTGTTTCAGAGTTCACAACCTTTGGCTCCATCATCACCTTGAACCTGTGGTAAGGCAGAACATCATGGCTAAACTTCCTGGTAGAGGAAGCAAGGAAGGAGGAGTGAGGCTACCAATGTTTCATTAAGAGCAGAGCCCCAGTTAGTTCATTCTGCTTCACTGGCACCTACCTCCTAAAGATTATGTTACTTATACACCTGAGAGCTGGCCTTTGAACCTTTAGTGTTTGGTTGCTGGATATCTTTTGAATTTCAAACTATGAAAGGTATATTCTTAAACAAAGTCATTTCAAACTTTCCTGAGTATTATTTTTTGAAGCTGCATTCTCAGTGTTTCTTAAGAGCATTCAATCTTGACAAATGAAATCTCCAATAGGCATTTCTCTTTAATCTTCTATTTCCATTTGATAAAATTTAAAAATAAGGAGTACAAACTCACACTTTGTATAATTAGCATATAAGAAAATGACTAATGTGGTAAGTCTTCAAAATTTTCCATATAATCTCCTGATAGAGAAAATAATATTTCTCCTCTCATCCAGTCTTCATGAGCTTATGTCCTAATACATGCTAATCAAATTATATATGTAAAATATGTTCAAAATGTCCTCCAACAATTAATGATTTCATATTTAAACAGTACCATAGTCCATCTACATATCTAGCTGCCTAATATTAAATAATTGATTCTATGTCAGACTATCATTACTCTCAGGATATAATTTGGAAAAAAACCAGTATATTACAATATTCGAAACTGGTTCTTTTCCTTTAGGATTAAGGCGCACTTATATAGCCAACTTTGTATAAAAAAATCATTTTCCTTTCCATTTTTTTTTTATCTTGACATTGGCTACATATTGGGATAAATTTAAAACTGCCCCCTATTGAAAGTGTGAAATCATTCTGTCTTTTTCTCACAATGTTACTCTTCCCTTTCTGTCTGATTCAACATAGAATGAAGGGTTATACATGTGGCAGGCTCGTTATTTATTTTGTTTGCACGCATATTTAATCACAAATAATATATTCTTTACTTTGGCAATTCATCTTTTGTAAAAGTAAAATCTTTCCAATCGAAGCACACAAAGAGTTAAATTACTTTATCTGGCAAAGCACATTTCCTTCAGTGTTACCTCTCAGAACATATACTTGATCTAACTGACTTACGTCACTGGAATTTAACATGCTAACATGACAATAATCAACACTGAGAATAAGCAAAACCATTTGTAACCATCAGTTCTCCAACTGTCCTTTGAATGCTTTCTATTTCTTTATTGAGACGGTCAGCAATAAATATTTAGTGGTATAAATGAGACAGCCGCCACTCAGAGGTATTGCTCTTGCTCACTGAAGCCAGAGTGTGCTTTTGAGTATAAGTATGGCCATGCCACTTGCCTTTGGATGCTTTAGTGGTAGCTTGCTCTTTAGAATAAAATCAGAGTCTTTTAGCAAAAGATTCAGACATAGCTGTTTTGTTTTCTTCTGTTGCATCTCTTTTCCCATTTCATAAACCACTTGTACTAGCTTATTGTCTTATTTAAAAACAGTAATCCACTCAGGCTCATAGAAGAAAAGAAAAAAATCTATTTTGGTTCATCTCGCACAGATGTATACACAAAATTTACTTGAAAAACAAATGTAAAATAGCTGAACCACAGTTCATTTACTGTTATCAGAAAATAAAAACAACAACAACAAAACCAGAAGTGGAATGGAGATCTAAATATAAAAGCTAAAACCTCTTTTAAAAAAAGTATTTGAAAATTGTCACCTTCAAGTACACTGGATGCCTTAGATAAGACAGTAAAGCACAAAACTCAAAACAACAACAACAAAAAAACCACTAATATTTGATCTTTGAAAAAGTTAAATAAAGAAACTTTACTCTTCAAGCTCAATGTAAAAGAATGGAAAAAGAAGAAGCACATAAGAAGAAAATTATTTGTAAAAATATGCATCTGACAAAGATCGTGTACCAAATTGTATAACTTTTAACTCATGTGTAGGATCCACCTTGACTTAAAAGAAGTTACAAATATCAAGATGCACTTCATCAAAACATGAATGTATAATTTGTTTGTACACATTACATGTGGATACATACATACATATACATATGATGAATGCGGACACAAGTTATGGAAAGCTAGTGGATATTATTAGTCAGAAATATGCAGACTAAAATCATGATGTTACACTATCATACACCTGTTCAAGTGGCTAAAGACAAAGCTTGTTAATATCTACTGTTGTTGGATCATAGATCAATGGGATTTCATATTTATTGTTGGTAGATTAGAAAAAACTATGATCAACTGGTTTAATTAATTTCATAGTGATCTCACAGGAATAACAATGATGTTACAATCAACATTTTACCTTCAAGAAATTTATCTTACACATATAATTGATAATATATAAATCATACTCAAAAATGTATATTCTATATAGTAAAAGTATTACCATTTTAGGCATGCTTGTCATAAAATATCTCTAAAAATAATACATTTAATGTGAAACATTATTAGATATATGCAACAATTTATGCAATGTTTTGGGACAAGCATTTCAAGCTGACCTAGTAGCTAGCACAAAGTTTATAAGATAGGGTAAAATTTTGGCTGGAAATAAGGCAAATAATTTTAGAGACAAATGATCTGGGATTGGAGAGATGTTTCAGAAATTAATAGCACTTATTACTCTTGCAGAAGACCAGAGTTTAATTACAAACAAACCTGTTAGATGACTCATAAGAGCCAGAAATAATTACTACAAAAGAATCAAAGCTTCTCTTCATGTACTCTTAGAGTATTCCACATAATTCAACACAATTCAGTTACATTAATCGGCATAAAGAGTATGAAGATAAAGCTTTGGGGTTCTCATGTATATAGAAATGCTTCTACCATACTCTCACATGAATTGGAGTGATAGGTTTAGTCTTCTGCCTGGTGATAATGATACATAGTTTCATTCTATCGTATCTTGGCTCATCGTCAACTAACATACCTCTTGGTTTTAGAAAATTTAACTTTCACAGCAATAGTAAACATTGTGTTGACTAAACTATTCTTCATTGGGTTTTGTTTGCAACTAAGTCTATTGATGCTTCATAAGAAAAATACAAACAATCTTTTGGTGCCTGATCAAACTTAAGTTAAAAACAATTATTAAAAGCAGTCTTAGGCTTCCACTAGTGTGGCCGGTCATCTCTGCATGTCTTCCCATCATGTTCTTGATGTCCTTCACCTGCATTATCTCTCCTCTCTCTCATTAATTGGAATCCCAGAGCTCAGTCTGGTGCCTGGCCATGGATCTCTGTATCTGCCTCCATCTGTTACTGGACAAAGGCTCTATGATGACAGCTAAGTGATTTGCTAGGCTGGTCACCAGAGTAGACTGGTCCAGGCACCCTCTGAACCACTGCCAGCAGACCAAGGTGGAGTCAACCTTGTGGATTCCTGAGAGCCTCCCCAACACCCTGCCTCTTCCTATTCCCATGATGTCCTCATCTATCATGGTGTCTTCCTTCCTGCCCTCCCACTCTGTCCCTGTTCCAGCTTGACCCTCCCATTTCCCTATGTTCTCTTCCCCCACTCCTTGCCCTCTACCACCCCCTCACCCAGTTCATTCATGTAGATCTCATCTACTTCCCCTTCACAGGATCATCCATGTGTCCCTACTAGGGACTGGTGGCTGTGGAGCCCCCATGGGACTGGACTAGGCCCTATGGATATGGAAGATGGTTGTTTGGCACAAACTGTTTGGGGGCACCAAGGCAGGGGGATTGGAATCTGTCCCTGGTCTATGGGCAGCCTTCTAGAATCTGGTGCCTGTGGTGTGACACCTTGCACAGTCTTGGTGCAGTGGGATGGGGCTTGGACCTGCCTAGGCTCAGTGTGCTGGGCTCTGCTGATTCCCCATGGGAGACCTCGATTTCGGCGATGTGGGGTTGTGGGGTGGCTTGGGAAAGAGAGCTGGTGGGTGGGAGGAGGGAGGAGGGGGTTTGTGGATAGTATGTGGAGTGAGTAGAAAATTTCTTAATAAAGAAAAATTTAAAAAAAGCAGTCTTAGAATGAAAACAATTGTGATATTTTCCTCGATCAAAGAAAGTTAACCAACTTAATCATACTTTACAAGGTACTGCTTTGTAATATATTCAGTTTTATCAAATAAAATTTTACAAAAAAGATACTCTGTATTCACATTAAAACATAATGTTTTCTTCACAAACTCTTTCAAATTAGACCGAGAATAAACACACAATTGATTAAGGGCTAAATAGGAAGTTCAGTGTTAGAGGATTTGTCCATGTGTGAGGCCTCTTGTTCAGTCCTTTTCTCTATCCTGCGTGGTAGAGGAGGGTATTAATCACTGAAATATAAACATGTTTGAATTTGAACTTACATTTGTTGATCAGAAAGAACAATTCTCCCTCTATTTCTAGTCTTTTTTTAACTTTCTTTTCTCATTAAATTTTTTTATTCATTTTACCAGTCACAGATCCACCTCTCTTTCCTCTCCTGTGCCCCCGCCCCAGTTTCCCCCCAAACCAACACCTATCAACCTCCTTCAAAAAAGTAAGGTCTCCCATGGGGAGTCAACAGAGCCTGGTGCATTCAGTTGAGGCAGGTCAAAGCCCTTCCACCCACATAAAGGCTGTGCAAGGTCTCCCACCATAGGTAATGGGCTCCATAAAGACAGCTCACGTACCAGGGATGGATCCTGATCCTACTGCCAGGGAGCCCCTTAAGATCAAGTTGCACCACTATCTCACTTATGCAGAGGGCCTAGTCCAGTTCCATGGAGGCTCCCCAGCTATTGGGCTAAAGTTCATAAGTTTCCACTAGTTTGATTTGGTTGTCTCTGTTGGTTTCCCCCATTTGACGTTGATAACCCCTTGCTCATAGAATCCCTGTTCTCTTTCGTTGACTGGAGTCCTGGAGCTCAGCCTATTGCTTGACTTTTGATCTATGTATCTGCTTCCATCAGTTACTGGATGAAGGCTCTATGATGACAGTTAGACTGTTCACCAATCTGAGCATAAGCAAGCTCAGACACCCTCCCCACTATTGGTAGTAGTATAAACTGAGGTCATTCTTGTGGATTCCTGGGAACTTCCCTATCACCAGGTTTCTCCCTATCCCCATGAAGTCTCCCTCTATCAAGTTATTTCTTTCATTGCTCTTCCACTCTGTCCCTGTTCCAGCTTGACTATCCCATACCCTTATATTCTTATTCCCTATTCCTCTAACCTCTATTACTCTCCTACACCACCACCAGTTTATTCATGGAGATCTCATCTATTTCCCCTTCCCAGGGAGATCCATGTGTGCCTCTTAGGGTCCTCGTTAGCTAGCCTCTTTGGAGCTGTAGGTTGTAGTCTGGTTATCCATAGCGTTACATCTAGTATCAAATTATGAGTGAGTACACACCATGTTTGTCTTTCTGAGACTGGGTTACCTCATTCAGGATGCTATTTTCTAGTTCTATCCATTTGCCTGCAAATTTTATGAGGCCATTTTTTTTCTGCTGAGTAGTATTCCATTGTGTATATGTGCCACATTTTCTTTATCCATTTTTCAGTTGAGGGGCATCTAGGTTGTTTCCAGGTTCTGGCTATTATGAATAATGCTGCCATGAACATAGTTAAGCAAGTGACCTTTTGGTATGTTTGAACACTGCTTTGGTATATGCCCAATCATTGAATCTTGAGATAGATTGAGTCCCAATTTTCTGAGAAACTGCCATACTGATTTTCAACATGGCTATACAAGTTTGCACTCCCACCAACAATGGAGTCCCCTTGCCCCACATCCTCTCCAACATAATCTGTCATCAGTGTTTTTTATCTTAGCTATTCTGACAGGTATAAGATGACATCTCAGAGTCGTTTTTATTTTCATTTCCCTGATGTCTAAGGGTGTTGATCAATTCCGTAAATGTCTTTTGGACATTTAAGATCTTTTGAGAATTCTATGTTTAGCTATGTAGCCCATTTTTTAATTCGATTGTTATTTTTATGTCTAGTTTCTTGAGTTCTTAATATATTTTGGAGATCAGCCCTCTAACAGATGTGGGGTTGTTGAAGATATTTCTCCATTCTGTAGGCTGTTGTTTTGTCATATTTGTGGTGTCATTTGCTTTATAGAAGCTTCTCAATTTCAGGAAGTTCCATTGATTAATTGTTTCTCTCAGTGTCTGTGCTCCTGGTGTTATGTTTAGGAAGTGGTCTCCTGTTCCAATGCATTCAAGACTACTTCCTACTTTCTCTTCTTTCAGGTTCAGTGTAACTGGATTTATGTCAAGTTCTTTGATCAAGTTGTACTTGAGTTTTGTGCATGGAGATAGACACGGATCTATTTACAATCTTCTACATGGTGACATCCAGTTATGCTAGCACCATCTGTTGAAGATGCTTTCTTTTTTCCATTGTACAATTTTGGCTTCTTTCTAAATATCAGGTATTTATAGGTGTGTGGATTACTGTCAGGGTCTTCAATTTGTTTCCATTGGTCCACACATCAGTTTTTATGACAATTTCAAGCCATTTTTATTACTATTGCTCTATAATAGAGCTTGAAGTCAGGGATGGTGATGCCTCCAGAAGCTGCTTTATTATATAGGATTGTTTTAGCTGTCCTGGGTTTCTTGTTTTTCCATGAGAAGTTGAATATGATTTTTTTGAGGTCTGTGAAAACTGTGTTGGGATTTTGATGGGGATTGCATTGAATCTACAGATTGCTTTTAATAAGATTGCCATTTTTACTATGTTAATTCTACCTATTCATGAACATTGGAGTTCTTTCCATTTTCTGATATCTTCTTCAATTTCTTTCTTCAGAGACTTAAAGTTCTTGTCATACAGGTCTTTCATTTGCTTAGTTAGAGTAATTCAGATTATTTTATAACATTTATGCCTATTGTTAAGGGTGAAGTTTCTCTGATTTCCTTCTTGACCTGTTTATTATTTGTATATAGGAGGGTTCCTGATTTTTTTTAGTTAATCTTATATCCTGCCACATTACTGAAGGTCTTTATCAGCCATAGGAGTTCCCTGATAGAAATTTTGGGGTCAGTTATGTATATTATTATATCGTGTGCAAGGAGCAAAAAGTTTAATTTTTTTCCTTTCCAATTTGTATCCCCTTGATCTCCTTTTTTTTGTCTTATTGCTCTAGGTAGAACTTTGAGTACTATATTAAATAGATATGAGGAGAGTGGACAACCTTGTTTTGTTCCTAATTTTAGTGGAATCACTTTGAGTTTTTCTCCATTTTGTTTGATGTTGGCTGTTGGCTTGCTGTAAATTGACTTTTTTATGTTTGGGCATATTCCTTGTATTCTTGATCTCTCCAAGACCTTTATCATGAAAGGGTGTTGGATTCTTTCAAAGGCTTTTTCCGTACCTAGTGAGATGATCATGTGATTTTTTTTTCTTTAATTGGTTTATATGGTAGATTACATTGACAGCTTTTCATACATTGAACCATCCTTTCATCTCTGGGATGAAGCCTACTTGATCATTGATAAGTTTTTTGATGTGTTCTTGGATTAGGTTTGCCAGTATTTTATTGAGTATTTTTGCATCAATACTTATGAGGGAGATTTGTCTACACTTCTCTTACTTTGTTGCATCTTTGTGTGGTTTGGAAATCAGGGTAACTTTAGCCTTATAAAGAGTTTGGTAATAGTCCTTCTGTTTCTACTATGTGGAACAATCTGAAGAGTATTGAAGAGATCTTCTTTGAAATTTTATTAGAATTCTGCACTGAAAGCCTCTGTTCCTGGGCTTTTTTTTTTAGAGAGAATTATTTTTAAATTTTATTTTATAATTTAATTTTACATATCAGCCATGAATTCCCTTTTTCTCCCCCTCCCACTCCCCCGTGTTCCCTCCAGCCCATCCCCCATTCCCATCTCCTCCAGGTTAAAGACTCCCCTAAGGATTGAATTCAGTCTGGTAAATTCAGTCCAGGCAGGTCTAGTCCCCTCCCCCGAGGCTGAGCCAAGTGTCCCTGTATAAGCCCCAGGTTCCAAACAGCCAACTCATGCACTGCATACAGGACCCGGTCCCACTGCCTGGATGCCTCCCAAAAAGATCAAGCTAATCAACTATCTCACTTATCCAGAGGGCCTGATCCAGTTGGGGGCTCCTCAGCTATTGGTTCATAGTTCACGTGTTTCCATTCGTTTGGCTATTTGTCCCTGTGCTTTATCCAACCTTGGTCTCAACAGTTCTTGCTCATACAAACTCTCCTCTTTCTCGCCAATTGGACTCCTGAAGCTCCACCCTGGGGCCTGGCCGTGGATCTCTGCATCTGGTTCCCTCAGTCATTGGATGGGGTTTCTAGCATGACAATTAGGGTGTTTGGCCATCCCATCACCAGAGTAGGTCAGTTCGGGCTGTCTCTCGACCATTGCCAGCAGTCTGTTGTGGGGGTATCTTTGTGGATTTCTGTGGACCTCCCTAGCACTTTGCTTCTTCCTATTCTCATGTGGTCTTCATTTACCATGGTCTCCTATTCCTTGTTCTCCCTCTCTGTTCTTGATCCAGCTGGGATCTCCCACTCCCCTAAGCTCTCTTTCCCTCGACCCTTGCCCTTCATTACCCCCACTCACCTCCAGGTTGTTCATGTAGATCTCATCCATTTCTCTGTCATTGGGCAATCCCTGTGTATTTCTTGGGGTCCTGTTTTCTAGGTAGCCTCCCTGGAGTTGTGAGTAGCAGTCTAGTCATCTTTGTTTTACATCTATTATCATCCTATGAGTAAGTACATACCATGTTTGTCTTTCTGAGTCTGGGTTACCTCACTCAGGATGATTTTTTCTAGATCCATCCATTTGCCTGCAAACCTCATGATGTCATTGTTTTTCTCTGCTGAGTAGTATTCCATTGTGTATATGTACCACATTTTGTTCATCCATTCTTCAGTTGAAGGGCATCAAGGTTGTTTCCATGTTCTGGCTATTACAAACAATGCTGATATGAACATAGCTGAACAAGTGCTCTTGTGGTGTGGTTGAGCATTCCTTGGGTATATGCCCAAGAGTGGTATAGCTGGATCTTGGGGGAGATTGATTCCCAATTTTCTAAGAAAGTGCCATATTGATTTTCAAAGTAGTTGTACAAGCTTGTATTCCCACCAGCAGTGGAGGAGAGTTCCCATAACTACAAATCCTCTCCAGCATTAGGTGTCTTCAGTGTTTTTGATCTTAGCCATTCTGACAGGTGTAAGGTGGTATCTCAGAGTCATTTTGATTTGCATTTCCCTGATAATTAGGGATGTTGAGCCATTCCATAAATGTCTTTCAGCCATTTGAGTGTCCTCTGTTGAGAATTCTCTGTTTAGTTCTATAGCCCATTTCTTAATTGGACTTGTTGGACATTTTGATGTCTGATTTCTTGAGTTCTTTATATACTCTGGATATCAGTCCTCTGTCAGATGTGGGGTTGGTGAAGACCTTTTCCCATTCTGTAGGCTGTCACTTTGCCTTCTTGACTGTATCCTTTGCTCTACAAAAGCTTCTCAGTTTCAAGAGGTCCCATTGATTGATTGTTTCTCTCAGAGTCTGTGCTACTGGTGTTATATTTAGGAAGTGATCTCCTATGCCAAAGCATTCAAGACTACTTCCTACTTTCTCTTCTAGCAGGTTTCAGAGTAGCTGGATTTATGTTGAGGTCTTTGATCCACTTGGATCTATGTTTTGTGCATGGTGACAGATATGGATCTATTTTGCAGCCTTCTACACATTGACATCCAGTTATGCAAGCACCATTTGTTGAAGATGCTTTCTTTTTTCCATTGTACACTTTTGGCTTCTTTGTCAAAAATTATATGTTCATAGGTGTGTGGATTAATGTCAGGGTCTTCAATTCGATTCCATTGGTCCACATGTCGGTTTTTATGCCAGTACCAAGCTGTTTTTATTACTGTAGCTCTATAGTAGAGCTTGAAGTCAGGGATCGTGATGCCTCCAGAGGTTGTTTGATTGTACAGGATTCTTTTGGCTATCGTGGTTTTTTTGTTTTTCCATATGAAGTTGAGTATTATTCTTTCCAGGTCTGTGAAGAATTGTGTTGGTATTTTGATTGGGATTGCATTGAATCTGTACATTCCTTTTGGTAAGATTGCCATTTTTACTATGTCAATCCTGCCTATCCATGAGCATGGGAGATCTTTCCATTTTCTGACATCTTCAATTTCTTTTTTCAGGGACTTAAAGTTCTTGTCATATAGAGACCAGCCCCCAGCTCCCATCGTGCCCCGGACCTCCCATCTGGACAAGAGGTGAGTGCCTGGGCTCAGCCTAGATCCCATCCCTGAGCACCAGCCATTCTGGGGAAGACCTGCCTAACTTGGCTCCAGATTCTGGCCATTGGGCGGGATCACCTCCACCCCCACCATGAAGGCTCCCCTTCTCCAAGACCCCCGGCAGACCCTGCAATCTCCACACCCTTTCCCCACACCCATCTGCCCAAGACCCCAGCCACTTCCTGAGACTTAAAGACCAGCCCCCCCCCCCCCCCGCTCCCATCCTGCTCCAGACCTCCCATCTGGACAAGAGCTCCCATCCCGCCCCGGAGCTCCCATCTGGACAAGAGAGAGAGGCTTCCTGAATCTGTCAGCTCTGTCTGGACCAAGTGTGCTGATAAGACCAAGAACGAATCCACAAGGAGATGGGCAGATGTCAAGGCAGAAATACATACAACAAAATGAAGAGCAATACAGCATCACCAGAACCTAGCCCTCCTCCAACATCTAGACCTGAACATCAAAAAATGGAAGAAGCAGAAGAAACCAGCCTTATGAATAACTTCATGAAGAAAGTAGAGGCTTATATAGAAGGAATCACAAATGAAATTGAGGAAAAGACAAACAAAAAATGAGAAGAACGCCATTTTCCTGCCCCAACAAGCAGTAGAGCTCATCAGCTTTGGCCACTTGGTTCTGACTTGAGTGTCAAGGATAGAAGAAAGGGGTTATGGAATCTCCCTCCATGACAAAAGAAAGCCACTGAGGCCAGGTGTGTGGCAGGGGTGTCCCTGCATGGAGGCCCAAAGAGGCCATTCTGTGAAGCTGTGAAGGTGAAATCTGGATTGCTTTGGAGACTGAAAAATTTTGGAGATGCCAGAGTCATGGGATACCTGAGAAGAAAACCTACTAATAGAGAATGCAAACAGCCCAAGAGAAAGAGGTGTGCTACAGTCAACAAAAATCAAAGGAGCTGAAGCTCTGAAAAAGATATTTTACTTCAGACATTGAGATATAGAGTATGGAGTTTGCCTAGTGGTTTTTGGGTTTTGCTTTGGTCCAGCATTTTCTCACTAGGCTCCCTTCCATACATTTTGGAATGGTAATGTACATATCCTCTGCACTTATATGTTGGAATATGTGATTTGTTTTTTCATTTTGATTTCACATGGGGTTACAGTTAAGAGATTGCCAAGAGTCTCAGAAGAGACTTTGGACTTTTGATTTTTAAAGAAATTGAGACTGTTACAGACGATGAGGACTTTTGAAGTTGGACTAAATGCATTTTGCATTATGATATGGCTACAAGACTATGGGGGCCAGGGAGTTAGTTGAATGTGGTTGTTTGAATAGGGATGGTCCCCAAAGACACATACGTTTGAATGCTTGGCCCATAGTAAGTGGCACTATTAGGAGATGTGGCCTTGTTAGAGGAAGTGTGTTAATTTGAGTGCAACTTTGAAGTCTCATATACTCAAGCTAGGTCCAGTGTGGCTCATAGTGTGGCTTTCAGATCAAGATGTAGAACTCTCAGCTACCTCTCCAGAACTATGTCTGCATATGTCTGTCTGCATATATTAATATGCATATTAGAAAGAAAATGATTTGTTGACTGCACACCAATTTGTCATTTTTTAAAAATATTAATTTATTTTAATGAGTCACCTTAGAGACTAGTGGTTCATGGGAAATACATAAGCTAAAGCTGAATTAACAGGCATACTGCACACATCAGTGGCTTCCAGAATGAGTCCAGGAGTCACATTACAAATTTAGCCTTGGAAAATAGTTTAGAGGATTCAAAATCAAGCAATTGAAAATAATGGAATAATCATGAATGCTGGAGAATGCAAAGAGGGTTCAAATTCTGGACCCAACAGTTATTGAATAATAAGTCATATGGTTAGAGTAACTCATGTATGAATTTCAAGAACAATACATCTTGTTATAGAGTTGCTGCAAGAGTGCAGGTTGAGGCCTCCTGGCCTTTCCCTCATCCAAGTTAGCCTGTTTATTGCTGTTGATCTTGTTCAGCTCATATATGAGCAGTCGTGATGTTGAGATTATAAGGCTGTAACCTCTAACATTACTAGGACATACCAACTCTAAGCAAACTCCCTGATCATCTGGATATTATAATCTTTTCACCCATGGGGAAAGGCACACCAAGTGTTTATACAATACTAATCAATGGTCAGCCCTTAAAACATACATATAAGTAAAAAGATACAAACTGAGCAGGTTTATTTATCCACGTAGGAATTTATATGCATAAGCATATATATGTGTGTGTGTGTGTGTGTGTGTGTGTGTGTGTGTGTGTGTGTGTGTTTGTGTGTGTGTGTATGTGTGTTTGAATTAATAACTAATGAATGAAGAGTCCATGAATTTAAAAGATAAAGGAGTGGTATATGGGAGGAGTGGAGTTGAGAAAGGGAAGGAAGATATGGTCAAATTCCAACCCCTCTTCTCACAACTTTCCCCCCACACACACACCATTTGTTGTTGTTACCTCAACAATTGATGGTTTTAATGTTTTTGTGATGCTCAGGGTGAAAGTCAGGGACTTCTGTGTGCTGGGAAGATCTCTAACAGAGTTATATCATCTGGCTCTATATTTTTGTTTCTATCAAGATTTTCTCAGGCAAATAGTTTGATATTTACCTAATGTTCATCTTTTTCTTGATCATAATATTTCACGCCTCATTTTCACTGTGTGTATATTTTAGGGTTGGTCAAGTTCCCCCTGTGATCTTATGGATAGATCCTTCTATACTGTTGCATTTTAAATACTGAGAATTAGTTATCTATCTATCTATCTGTCTATCATCATCATCATCTATCACCTATATCTATATATTATATTCCAAAGTTCTACTTTCTTCTTGT
Organism: Peromyscus californicus insignis; assembly: GCF_007827085.1. Classification (NCBI taxonomy): domain Eukaryota; kingdom Metazoa; phylum Chordata; class Mammalia; order Rodentia; family Cricetidae; genus Peromyscus; species Peromyscus californicus. Next base: position 31,967,019 of record NW_026294436.1, on the reverse strand, counting down.
CTAATTTCCCCAAACCTGTCAACCTACTTTTACACATCACACTTAGAATGTAGATAATTCTTAATTATGCTAAAATATAATTTTGGCAGAACTGGTCAGCCAGCATGATTGTTGTAAAGGTTGATGACCTAAGTTTGACTCTTGGTACCCACGTGATGGGGAAAATAACCAACCCTTCTTCATTGTCCTTTGATCTCTACATGTTTACTGTGGCATGTGTACCCATACACAGACAAACACAGAAACTCATAAACATAAGAAAAATTTAAAATTCATTTTCTCAATAATCTTTTGTTTTAGTTGGTATGAATCCTCAATCAACGTTTGAGAATTACAGGTGTTCATCTCAGTTTCTTCAGATATTGCTCCTTTCAGACAATTATATTTTAATTCAATCTACCCTCTTTGAAACCACATATATTTATAAAATGCTGGTATATATTTACATATTATAACACAAAATACCAATAGTATACTTTGGATTTTTTGAAGTTTAATATAGGATTTATTTTTAAAATATGCTATAATTGGTGTTCAATAAAAAATACATCTGTCCTAAGTTCTAAAAAGAAATCTTTTCTGTTATTATATAAATTTTTAAAATTATGATCTTGAAAAGAATTCTAATTTTCCATAACCTTTATCTTCAGTCTACAGTTCTGTATAGTTAGTCCAAACAGGTCACAGATGGGAAACACTTTTTTCTTTCAGGGTGTGAAAGCATCTGATTTAATCATAACCTCATGCAACATGGACATTTTATTCTTTTCCTGTTACTTTCAAATTTGATATCATCCAATTTTCTCTCTCTCTCTCTCATTAACACTCATATATATGTCCATATTGACTGATTAGATTTCTTCTACTTTATCTGAAAACCAAAAGATTTCAGAAAATATACTTAGGATTAAGATGGAAAGATATAATATAGTTTGTAGAAAATAATATAACATGCTTATACTAGTTCAAAAAAATCAATAATAAGTGTCCTTATACACAGAAAATATACTAAAATATTCTTTATTTCATTTGATGTAAGAAAAATACATAGGATTCAAAATTTTTGGACTAGTCGCTGAAAAATTGGTGGGCATATACCTACCACTTTATTTCTTAAAAAGGATAAACATGCTTAATAATATTAGAACTTAGCTTAACCATAGTAGCAACTTCAAATTGTCTTGCAAAAAAACTATATCTGTCTTAAATCAGATTCCCATTCCTTTTCTTTTTTCCTCAACATATTTTTAAAGATTTCAAATTTTCCAATTGTATTTTCTTCAACATATTTAAAAAGCTTTCTCCTTCTGAAATGTTCTTTCTAAAATTGGGAGAGCAATTTTCTTTAGTAAGCACAAAATTGGTACGAGTCTGTGCAGTAGAAGAAAGCTATGCCCTGAAGGCAGCAGTAAGTGTACGTTCAGTTAATATGCCATTAAGTAAAAGTGTTCGTTTACTTTTGCCTCCACTATTTCCCCTCCCATAGCTTCAATCACTTGTTTTCTCCGTTTTAATATTCACTGTAACAGGTGATTAAATTGGATCCTTTTACTTAACTTTCATAAAGTTTTTTTATAGGCCTATTTGTACAGGTGAGAGTAATTAGTAATCGCCAGTCTCCAATCAGCAATTAGCTCCAATTAAGGTTTGCCAGCTGCTCAGTCTTGCCTATGCTGGCTTCCTTCAGCTGCTTTCATTGCCAAAGCTAGATCACAAGTCAAGATAAAAATTTCAGAATCATTCATATCTCATCACTCTGATGTATAAACTTTTTGATTACACTGTGCCTCCCATTTTCAAAGCTGATGGTGTACTGTGTGGGGTCTCAAATGCACGCAGCTGTAGAGCCATCCATATCCAGGTGCAAGAATTAGAGAATAAAGTATCTATTTCAGTTTGATGGGAACAACCTAGCAGAAAAAAAAAAAAAACACTAAAGTAAGGTCAAACCTTTCTTAATTTAGCAAGAAAATTGGAAAGAATAAACATTTTCTGAGTTTCTAATGAAAATAACCCAAAGCAAACAATTTGTTACTTTTGTTATTGTGTTAAAATGTCTAGGAAAAGCAACTTGAGCATCGGGAAAGACTGATTTGGCTCACAGTTTCAGAGTTTCAACACAGAGTCTTGTTAGTTTGATACTTGGTGAGTCATTATGTCATGTCACCTATGTAGAGTCAACCACAAATGTATACCTCATGGCAACCCGGAAGCAGAGAGAGGAGAGGGAGGACCATGGTTCCCATTATCACTTTGAAGAGCACATGCCCCTAAAATATTGTATATCCTCCATCTAGGCCTGATCACATAGAGGTTCCATCCCTTCCCAATAGCAACTGAGCCTTCAATCAATGTGTACGCCTTTGGGAGATCTTTACATATTATAGCATTGTGTAAGTGTCAAACACAGATTAATGCATAAAAGTAAATTACCACTACAAAATTCATGTAAATATAAATAAATATCAATGGTTTTATTGCTATAGGTGTGAGCACACTGTAGAAAGACAGAAGACAAAGAAGAACAAATAAAAGAAAGCAGGAACTCATTACACTTTAAGGTCACAATAGTTTGGCACATTATTTTTTAAGTATTTAATTATCTATGATAAAAATCACATGAAAGCAATAATGAACACCATTTTCAGTGAACTTCATATACCTCTGCACGTATTATATTTTATTAGTATAGAAAAGACCACAAGAAATTCAATAAATTTTTGTCATTATTACTAAATGGATATATTAGGGATGATTTAATATTTTCCTCACTATATTTACTTCATTTTAAATATTAGTTGCTTAGGGGTTTAGTTTTTATTATTTATTCATTTATTGATATTTTACAGTGTTTAAAATAAAATGCAGACATACAATGGTATGTCTCCATCAAAGCTCTCCCCTCAAGGCTCAGGATACTGCAGAAGGGAAGTCAGAAAGATTTTAAGAGTCAATGTGGAGGGAGGACACCAAGGAAACAAGGCATTCTAAACATAACAGGACTGATGCACATATGAAATCACGGAGACTCTGGAAGCCTGCACAGGGCCTGCATAGATCTAAGAAAGGTGTGATCTCTGGGCTGCAAGCTGAAGATGACACATGGCCCCATCCCAAACCTAGAAGTTATCTCCAATTCATAATCATTTGCAAAGGAAAACTTAGTTTTCTCCAATGGAGCCTCATTGGGTATACAAACAACTGTGTACAGTGAATCCCAGGCCACAACAAAACTGAGTGGCATTTTTTGGGAGATTCTGTATCTCACAAAAGCTTTTGTTAGAGCATATACATCTGTCTTTTTTCATTCTTCCTTCCTTCCTTCCTTCCTGTCCTC